>NW_015505837.1:13978-43188 GCF_001515645.1 Sinocyclocheilus grahami
GGTCACCCTTTCCAATTTCATTGACTCTCGCACTACACACTGTTGCACATCACCCCGGACTACATATCCCATCATTCATTGCACTGATTGCACTCAGCACGGATTGCACACAGCTGGTAACACTGATTGCACCCAGCTGTTTCATATCACTCCCTCACTATTTAACACTCACTCTGATCCCTTCCCTCTGCCGAGTATTGTTTAGCGCATATCTCCAGATAGCTACACTACAGAGCCCTCATTTGTGCCTTAGCCTTAGCCTTAGCCTTAGCCTTAGCCTTAGCCTTAGCCTTAGCCTTAGCCTTAGCCTTAGCCTTAGCCTTAGCCTTAGCCTTAGCCTTAGCCTTAGCCTTAGCCTTAGCCTTAGCCTTAGCCTTAGCCTTAGCCTTAGCCTTAGCCTTAGCCTTAGCCTTAGCCTTAGCCTTAGCCTTAGCCTTAGCCTTAGCCTTAGCCTTAGCCTTAGCCTTAGCCTCGGTTTCTGATTGTCGCCTGGTTTCCTGGATTTCTCCTTTAGTCTTGCCCCTCTTTTGATTCTGTCTGCCGTTCATTGACCTACGCTAGCCCTAGGACTATTCTTGTGTCTTGCCCGCCATATACCTGTCGGCCACTGTTTGACCCTGCCTGCTTTATGACCACGTCTCTGTCTTCTCCAAAATAAAGCTTTGCGAATGGATCCGCATGTCTCACGTCTCGTCAGCCCCGTAACAGTTTAAGACCTGCAGAAACCCTGAATATATACTTACGAAGCAACACAACATGATGAAATAAAGTCTAGTTTAATAAAGATAAATGGTACACCGGTAGATTAATTACTATTTAGATCAACTCTTTCTGGACAAACACTCAAACAGGACACTTCTAACCTTTGAATGGCCACACCAATGCCAAACTCACCTTTAAAGTGCTGTTTAAAGCTCGAATCAGGTGCAGTTTCTCATTAATGCTCTCATTTTTGCAGCGTCTGATGAAGGAGGACCTGAAGTCACGTTTGGTAGTTGGCTGCAGGGCTCCTATGGGGGACAGCCTCACCTGCTTGAGGTGAAGATACAGCATCTCCATCTCATCAGACGGGGGGCCTGATGAAAGAATATTACAAGAGTATTTGGTTACGAACCAATTTATAGGATTAGCACACTTTATGAGCAATGAGTTTCCATGACTTTTCCAATGGAAACATTTTTAGAATCAGCATCTATACATGAACATTCTGAAGCTTTGGGTGGAGGGACAGAAATCTCTCAGGTTTCATTAAAAATATCTTCATTAGTGTTTTGAAGATGAATGAAAATCTTATGGCTTTGGAACGAAATGAGGATGAATAACTGATGACAGGTTTCATTTTGAGTGAACTATCCCTTTAACATGTTTTTTTTAATTTCAGACATTTCCCATGCAACACTCTCATAAGGTTAAAAGATCTAATTCCAGCGCTCACTCACAGTCATTCCCTTTGAACTCCTGTATTTTCCGGATGGGGTCTTCCTCTGAGCTGATCTCCTGCCACGACTCACTGTCTGCACTTTGAGTCTCTGTGCGGAACGAGTCCTGACATAGAGAGGAAGAGGTGCGGGGACGCGGGAGACAACCCTGAAACATCCACACACAAATATAACATCAATCTTTCAAAATCTCAAAGAAATTCCGTTTTTAAAAAGGAACTTGTGTGAAAGAAACATGTTTTGAAAGAAATTTCTAATGCTCACCAAGACTGTATTTATTTGATCAAAAATACAGCTAAAAATTTAATATTGTGAAATATTTAAATTAAAAAATCCCATTTTAATATACATTAAAATTTCCATTTTATTAGTGCTGTCAAATGATTAATCGCGATAATCGCATCCAAAATAAAAGGATTTGTTTGCATAATACTTTTATGTGTGCTGTGTATATTTATTATGTGTATATAAATACACACACATACAGTATATATTTTGAAAATATTTACATGTACAGGTGCATTTCAATAAATTAGAATGTCGTGGAAAAGTTCATTTATTTCAGTAATTCATGAAACTCGTGTATTAATTACATTTATATATTTATATTCTTATATTTTATATTATATATAAAAATATTTAATATATAAACATACAATTTTTCTTAAATATATTCATGCATGTGTTTGTGTTTATATATACATAATAAATATACACAGTATACACACATATATTATGTAAACAAAAACATTTATTTTGGATGCGATTAATCGTTTGACAGCACTAACTATTATATAATATATTTAAATATATTTATTCCTGCTAAATCGGACATTTTCAGCATCATTACTCCAGGCTTCAGTGTCACATGATCCTTCAGAAAACATTCTATATGATTTGCTGCTCAAGAAACATTTCTGTTGAAAGCATTTGTTCTACTTAATATTTTTGTGGAAACTATGATCTTTTTTTTTTCAAGATTCTTTGATGGATAGTAATTAACATTTATTTAAAAAATGGAGATCTACTGTAATTTTGGATCAATTTAATGTATCTTTGCTAAATAAAAGTATTAATTTCTTTCCAAAAAACACGAATCAAATAAAGACATATATCTGGCCAATGTATTTTTTTTTTTCAAACCACTGTGTGACCCATTAATAGCACATATAAACCACAATGAATAGAAGAGTTAAATGCTGACTTAACTTATGGTTATGGGTCTGTTTAAATGAGCATGTCGGTTACTCACATGCAGAGAGCCGGGGGTCAGCTGATCCATGACCTCTGCACACATCTCAGCGGTGTCTGCTTCATCCTCATCGTCACTCTCCTCACTGTAGCACTCTATAGTCACACAATCACAGTCTCAATACCAGATTAATGCAGCTATTAAAGTGTCAGGTTTGGCTTTGATGAGACGTGATGTGGACTGAAATAGACACTCTGTATTAACCGGGTTTCTGTATGCATGTGTGGTGTGAATCTTTACCTCCATCGGTTGAGTCTGTGGGCGCAGGTTCATTTGAAGCCTGGGTAAGTTTAGCCAGCCATCTAGATTAAAAAGAACATTAATTACGGTAAATCTAACCTCATCAGATCTGTGGAATAATTGTAATGGATCATCATGTGTGTATGTCAATAGCAGCACACCCACAGCTTTCTCTCAATGTTTTTTTCCACTCACAGGTTTATTTCAGTATGTTTCAATAAACCTTTACAGGAATGGTTTACAAAAAAAGAAATGTCATCTTTTCATCTTTTACTCACACTTGTGTTGTTCCATGGAACAAAAAAGGAGATATTTTGAAGAGTCTCAGGCTGCTCTTTTCCCATGCAAAAACATTTAAAAAGTAGTAAACACATCTGTCAAGCACCATTATAGTGTTGTAGAAACTAGTCCATACAAATTATGTGGTAAACTCAGGTATTCTGAAGCCATACAACAGCTTTGCTAGGAAGAGTCCAACTGAAATTCAAGCCATTCACTATAAATGAGTAGCTCGCTCACACCACAGACAACTTGGTTACATTTTATATACACATTTTTGAGGCTAATTTACAATTGAACTGTTCCTGAGATTAGATAATGTACTGTATTCAGACTTGTTTACACTTATTTACACATTATAATAAGAAATTCAACTTAAAATGTTATTCAGTTGGCATCTATTTAGCAGTTCTTGGTTATATCTGGTGAATAAAAATATATTAAAATGTATATTTTTATTTTTTGTGAACTGCTCTATTAAATAAAATATAAAATACCTTCAATAGAGCACAGACGTTTTGGACACATTCTACCAGCGAAAGTCCAAACTCCTATTACTAACTAGTACTAACTATTTTTAGTACTGGATGTCTGCAAAACCCAGTTTTCATCAAACATGCTCAATTGCGTGGTGTGCTGCAGACAGCTTTGGTCACAGTGAGGTGTCAAAGCAGCCTGCCACACTGCAATGCAAACATGTCACGTTGGGCCAAATACCAGACCCACACGCTTCACATGTATGAGTAAGTGCTACATGACTAAAAAAGGTAGTTTTTTTTTCATAAATGTAGATCAGCAAGCACTTTATCTCTGACCACATTACAAACACAAGAAATTCTTTTTGTGTCTTTTCACACTCACTTGTTCATGTCTTTCATGTTCTCAGCTGCAAAGTAGAGTGTCAGCATGTGGAGGTGGCATGCTTTCATTGCACTGGAAAATAAGTGAATGCAAATTAAAACATTCACAACTCCCAGCAGTTCTCAGAGACAATATCTTTGTGGATGTGTGGTTGCATGACGTAGTGGAAGCATTACACAAAACCGAAATCGTATTCGACACCAAAGTTTGTCTCCTCTCTTATCTACATCCAATCATAGTTATCAAAGTAAAACAGAGCTACTGTATGTCTTTATGAAGGAAGTCTGTGAAAAACACAGTAGCTCAGACCACACACTTAGAGCAGACAGTTTCCTGTGTTCTGAGCGTGCATTAAGAGGGGTATAGATGACACACCTCTAGTTTGAAAAAAGAAAAAAAAAAATCAGATTTACAGCCTGACAATTCACACTATTTGTTCAAAATGACAGCCAGTCAAATCAGTCAAATAACAACCTCATAACCATTTACATATGCATATTTTTATCTATTGCCTAGTGTGTTAAAGGTGCAGTATGTAATTTTATGACCTTACTAAAGCATTAAAATGCAATAATATGTTTGCAGATATTTAGGAAACATACTTATTTCTATGAAAGTCAATGTAGTTATTCTACTTTTGAAAATATGCAATCTGTGGCAGAAAGTCGGTTTTTGTTATGGTCTGTGTGATTCCACCCACTTCCAATTTACCCAATAGTACTGTACAATAGTACTTCGACACCCTGGGTTGCCAGTTGGTGGAAAACAAAGCGCATTGCAGCAATGGAAGCAAGTAAACGAACTTGGTTAGAGATCGCAACCTAAAAAAAACATTCTATCCACCGAAAAAAAGCCTTGGCATCCATCTAAAAAGCTCTATGAGCACAGGCATATTAAAAGGAGGATAAATTGACTTATTAACTTACAGTGTAAGGCTCGTCGCCTTCCAGCGTCAACTGTGCTCGTTCCTGTTGCGTGTCCTTAATCTGGCAACCCATGTGTGTGTCGAGTTTGAGGAGGAGGTGGTGGGAGAAACAACTCTCTCCAATATTTTGAATTTGGACTGCAGTATCCATTTCAACTGGTAGCTGTCGATATTACATACTGCACCTTTAAGTGTATTGCTATACAAGTGTGTAGCTATTATGGTGTTGTTGGTGTTCCCTCTCATAGGTTCACTTCAATGCTGCAATGACATAATTGCTACGGCAACGATATCGGTGTGACGAATGTCTGAAGCCCTTATACCATCACGCCAATACATTGGCCAAATAGCGCTTAGCACCGCCCCCTATTTCATCAGATTTCATTTCCTTCAGGAAGCGAATCATCTGTCGCCCCCATAGGAAAGCGACCTGTTGTCTTTGTCAACGATGATTTGCAGCCTACCCCGGAAGCTCGTGATACGATGTCTTTTGATTGTGAACCGTATGACGAAGACGTGCTGTCCACAGCGGCCTCTGATTCTGAGGATTTATTGGCTGAAACGTGCAGTTCTCTCCCTCCGAGCGGACAGGAGAAACGCACCTCCCCATCTTACAGCGAACTGTTAGATGTTGTGACGCACGCTGTGTATAAGCTGGGGTTAGAGTGGGATAGCGAGCCGGTGCAAAATCAGGCCCAGTCGAAACTGGACGAGGTTTTGAGGTCTTGGAAACAACCTTTTTCAGCATGTATTAACAATCCTGCTGCCGCTGAGTTTGCCAAGGTTTCCAAAATGGCGGAAAACGGCTACGCAATGATGCCGGGTGTAGAAGAGACTCTCGCGGCACATCGCGCCGAACTCGGCTCCGTCTTGGAAGTCACGCCCCCTGTTGCCGTCCAAGCTGTGTAGGATTACGTCCGCTTTGGTCAGGAAATCTTACATGTAAATCTTCATTACATAAATCTTAATGTGCTTCATTCTATGGGTGTACTCCAGGCTTATCAAGCAGATGTGCTTAAGGAGCTGGATGAGGGGGAAGGCCTGACCCTGGAGGCTGTTAAAGAGCCCAGGCGAGCTACAGACTTGGCGCTTAGGGCTACCAAGCACAGGGCTCAAGCAGTGGGCAGGTCCATGGCAGGTTTGGTGTCAGTTGAGCGCCACCTTTGTCTCACTCTCACTGACATTAAGGAAAAGGACAGAACCTTTCTTTTGGACGCCCCCATTTCTAATGACGGTCTGTTCGGGGATTCGGTCACGACTGTCGTGGAAAAGTTCCGGGCAGCGAAACAGCAGTCTGCCGCGTTTCGTAAGCTCATCCCGCGGAGGGCTAGGGAAGTGGAGTGTCAACCACCTACGGCTCATTCACGCTCATCCTCTTTGCAGTGCCCTCGCAAGGTTCCAGCCTTCAGAGTTCGAGAGAAAGCCCAAGAGTCATGCGAGCATGGCTCATTTATGACGGCCTTCAAAGCCCCCACTCTTGGGGTGGTGGGCCGGCCAGACAGGGCATTTGGAGTTCTTCCTGTTATAGAGTTTCCCGCCACTCAGGTGCTTCGGGGCCCTATGCAGGAAAATCAGATGAAGATTTCATCAAGTGCGATAGCCCCACGCCAGCAGCTCTCCGCAATCAGGAGATGTCTCGGCACCTGTACTTCAACTGTTGCCAAACGTAGAGCGACTAAAGCCCCTAGCAGGCTATTGGGCCGCGTGGAGACGCCTGCCCGACGTCTCACAATAGGTACTATGTACCATTCGAAACTGTTACACCATCCAATTTAGGAAAGGGCTACCTCCTTTCAGCAGGGTTCTTCCTACGATGGTACGTCCTGGGGAGGCCTAGATTTTGAGTCAGGCGATCGTGTCACTCCTAGAGAAAGGGGCTATAGAGGAGATATACCCCACTCAGATGGAGTCAGGCTTTTACAGCCGGTATTTTGTAGTGCCCAAAAAAGATGGTGGTTTACGTCTGATTTCGAACTTGCATCATTTAAATCTTGAGCTCCGAGTGAGCAAGTTCAAGACGCTAACAGTAAAGTCCATTCGGTCTCAGATCCAATCCGAAGATTGCTTTGTAACCATCGATCTAAGTAATCAACCATCCCAGTAATTCTGTTCAGAGTACGATCAGACAGAGTGGAACACTTGCTGCTGGTGGCCCACCCAGTCGTGGTTCTCGGACTTAGTCAGTCTGCTAGCCGGCCTTCCTTGGGAGGTACCCCTCAGACACGATCTGTTGACACAAGCTCGGGGCATGATTTGGCATCCTCGACCGGAATTATCGAGGTTATGGGTGTGGCCCCTGAGCGGAGTGCGCTAATGTGTTCCGGTCTCTCGGCTGAGATTACCGACACTATTATTAATTCTAGGGCTCCCTCCACAAGACGCTTGTATGCTTTCAAGTGGAGACTTTTTGCCTCTTGGTGTAGACAACGCATTCTGGATCCAGTCTATTGCCCCATCGGTTCAGTGCTTGAGTTTTTTCAGAGTCATTTTTCTGAGGGAGTGACCCCCGCCCCTCTTAAGGTGTATGTGGCGGCACGATATCGGTGTGACGAATGTCTGAAGCCCTTATACCATCACGCCAATACATTGGCCAAATAGCGCTTAGCACCGCCCCCTATTTCATCAGATTTCATTTCCTTCAGGAAGCGAATCATCTGTCGCCCCCATAGGAAAGCGACCTGTTGTCTTTGTCAACGATGATTTGCAGCCTACCCCGGAAGCTCGTGATACGATGTCTTTTGATTGTGAACCGTATGACGAAGACGTGCTGTCCACAGCGGCCTCTGATTCTGAGGATTTATTGGCTGAAACGTGCAGTTCTCTCCCTCCGAGCGGACAGGAGAAACGCACCTCCCCATCTTACAGCGAACTGTTAGATGTTGTGACGCACGCTGTGTATAAGCTGGGGTTAGAGTGGGATAGCGAGCCGGTGCAAAATCAGGCCCAGTCGAAACTGGACGAGGTTTTGAGGTCTTGGAAACAACCTTTTTCAGCATGTATTAACAATCCTGCTGCCGCTGAGTTTGCCAAGGTTTCCAAAATGGCGGAAAACGGCTACGCAATGATGCCGGGTGTAGAAGAGACTCTCGCGGCACATCGCGCCGAACTCGGCTCCGTCTTGGAAGTCACGCCCCCTGTTGCCGTCCAAGCTGTGTAGGATTACGTCCGCTTTGGTCAGGAAATCTTACATGTAAATCTTCATTACATAAATCTTAATGTGCTTCATTCTATGGGTGTACTCCAGGCTTATCAAGCAGATGTGCTTAAGGAGCTGGATGAGGGGGAAGGCCTGACCCTGGAGGCTGTTAAAGAGCCCAGGCGAGCTACAGACTTGGCGCTTAGGGCTACCAAGCACAGGGCTCAAGCAGTGGGCAGGTCCATGGCAGGTTTGGTGTCAGTTGAGCGCCACCTTTGTCTCACTCTCACTGACATTAAGGAAAAGGACAGAACCTTTCTTTTGGACGCCCCCATTTCTAATGACGGTCTGTTCGGGGATTCGGTCACGACTGTCGTGGAAAAGTTCCGGGCAGCGAAACAGCAGTCTGCCGCGTTTCGTAAGCTCATCCCGCGGAGGGCTAGGGAAGTGGAGTGTCAACCACCTACGGCTCATTCACGCTCATCCTCTTTGCAGTGCCCTCGCAAGGTTCCAGCCTTCAGAGTTCGAGAGAAAGCCCAAGAGTCATGCGAGCATGGCTCATTTATGACGGCCTTCAAAGCCCCCACTCTTGGGGTGGTGGGCCGGCCAGACAGGGCATTTGGAGTTCTTCCTGTTATAGAGTTTCCCGCCACTCAGGTGCTTCGGGGCCCTATGCAGGAAAATCAGATGAAGATTTCATCAAGTGCGATAGCCCCACGCCAGCAGCTCTCCGCAATCAGGAGATGTCTCGGCACCTGTATTTCAACTGTTGCCAAACGTAGAGCGACTAAAGCCCCTAGCAGGCTATTGGGCCGCGTGGAGACGCCTGCCCGACGTCTCACAATAGGTACTATGTACCATTCGAAACTGTTACACCATCCAATTTAGGAAAGGGCTACCTCCTTTCAGCAGGGTTCTTCCTACGATGGTACGTCCTGGGGAGGCCTAGATTTTGAGTCAGGCGATCGTGTCACTCCTAGAGAAAGGGGCTATAGAGGAGATATACCCCACTCAGATGGAGTCAGGCTTTTACAGCCGGTATTTTGTAGTGCCCAAAAAAGATGGTGGTTTACGTCTGATTTCGAACTTGCATCATTTAAATCTTGAGCTCCGAGTGAGCAAGTTCAAGACGCTAACAGTAAAGTCCATTCGGTCTCAGATCCAATCCGAAGATTGCTTTGTAACCATCGATCTAAGTAATCAACCATCCCAGTAATTCTGTTCAGAGTACGATCAGACAGAGTGGAACACTTGCTGCTGGTGGCCCACCCAGTCGTGGTTCTCGGACTTAGTCAGTCTGCTAGCCGGCCTTCCTTGGGAGGTACCCCTCAGACACGATCTGTTGACACAAGCTCGGGGCATGATTTGGCATCCTCGACCGGAATTATCGAGGTTATGGGTGTGGCCCCTGAGCGGAGTGCGCTAATGTGTTCCGGTCTCTCGGCTGAGATTACCGACACTATTATTAATTCTAGGGCTCCCTCCACAAGACGCTTGTATGCTTTCAAGTGGAGACTTTTTGCCTCTTGGTGTAGACAACGCATTCTGGATCCAGTCTATTGCCCCATCGGTTCAGTGCTTGAGTTTTTTCAGAGTCATTTTTCTGAGGGAGTGACCCCCGCCACTCTTAAGGTGTATGTGGCGGCCATATCTGCGGGGCATGCACCCGTGGGAGGTGTTTCAGTTGGTCGTCACCTCCTGGTTTCTTACCTTTGATAGCGCTTCCTTTGTCAGGTGGAGATCTGATGAAATAGCGCGCAGCATGCTGATATAGCTTACACGCAGGGGGCGGTGCTAATCGCTATTTGGCCAATGAATTGTCATTCCTTCTCTGATGACGTCAGTTTGACGGCTTGGGCAGAATATCCTTAACCACTCCCTCTATATAGGATACTCTGTAGAGTTGCCAGGGAGTCTCTATGCTGTTACTAGAATGTTTTGGGTGGTTGCAATGCAGTTCCTGAGGTGCTCGGAGTGCTTTTACTGATTTGTTTTACTATGGCTGCTAGTGTGCTCTAGGTGGTTTCTATGACAATGACAATGGACACTAAGGCACTGCTAGGTTTGCAGTTATGGTGTTGCTATGCAGTGGTTTCATGGTTTCAGTGCTATAGGGTGTTAAGGCTGGTTGCCATACAGTTGTAATGATGTTCTGTGTGGATGCCAAGGAGCTCGTATGAAGTTGACTGGGTGTTGCAGGTGGTTTCTTGGGGGTTGCTATGCGGTTAGATATGATGTTCTGAGCAGTTTCCAGGGTGTTTCTATGCTGTTACTAGAGCAGTCTAGCTGGTTGCCATGCAGTTCTTAAGGTTCTTAAGTGTTTTAGTGCATTTCTATGGCTGCTGGTATACAGGACAATTCTAGGTGGTTTCTGAGGCACTGCTAATTCATTGCTACACGGATTGAAAGATCATTGCAAGTGTGTTCTGGGTGGTTGGTAGGATGTTCTGTGTGGAGTTTTTATGAATTAGTGTGGGTGTTACATATGATTGCTAGGGTTGCTGTATGTTACCAAGTCTGAGCAACAGTTATAGCCATGCTTGCTGTAACATTTAGCATGCAGTACTTTCAGAAAAATAGATATAATGAGGCCACATGGCGCAACAGGCATGTCTGTCGTTTTTACCCACAAACAGACAAAAATCTCTGTAAATAAGGCAGATGAACTCACAACTTCTTCTTGCATTCGGTAGCCTGTTCTATGGTGAAGTCTCTCAGGTTGATGTAGCCTTCGGCTTTCTCTGCCTGAAAGGAAACAGAGAGAACTTGTCTCTGGAAAAAGACTACTCATCTAAATTTTGGTTTAGTTTGAACAAACTCTGGTTTTTGGTTTTGAAGAAGGTGGATTGTATTTTAGCAGTGTTCAATGCCATGGTACACATTTACGGTACATAACTAATCAGGGCTGTCTTACCCAAAAGCATTGTAAGCCGAGTACATTGTAGAAACCACATGACACCCAAAAAGTTTCTTTCTTCTGCTGAACAAGAAGATATTTTGGAGGTTGGTAACCAAACAGTTTCTGTTTTTTTCCATTCTGTGGAAATCAATAGCTAACATTAACTGTTTGGTTTCCCACATTCTTCAAAATATCTTCTTTCTTGTTCCACAGAAGAAAGAAACTCATACAGGTTTGGAACAACTTGAGGGCGAGTAAATGATAACATTTTTTTTTTTTGGGGTGAACTTTCCCTTTAAGATAGCTATGCTTTTGTGAAATGTAGCCATGATTTGGAGCAGGTTTTATTCAGGATATGAGATCGCAAACCAAAAATTGACAAATTAGCTGTGAGCAAAGTGACACTTCTCTGACACAATAAAGCCACTCCCTTGAATTTCTTGCTCCAAATTAAAGCAGCACAATTGGATTTTGCTAATTACTTATTATTTGTATTTTATACAAAATAATATATTACCTTATTTACATTATATCCTTAAAGCATTCTTAATGCTTAATGAACAAATATAATACAATTATATTTTTAACAATTACAAATATTTTTTTTAACTAATTATCATTAATTATCATTTAATAATATTAATTAACTTTTAACTTAATATAAATACAACTAAATGCTTGAAATTATATAAAAAGTTTTTAAAAGGACTAATTTTACATGTTTTGGCTGAGCTCTTTATAAACTATATAAATTATTCACTTTAAAGTTGTTTCGCTTGCATTGACAGCAAGACATTTTCTTTCTCAAAATTCTGTGACCGCAGCAATGGTTCTATAGCCTTGTAAATGTGTTTAAACTCATGTTTTTTCATAATTTCCTCATTTTCAGCAGAAAATTGAAATGAGAATCAAAGTGCTCATGAGATTGGCTGTTCACTGCATACTCTGTATCAAACCCACAGGACCCAGTAGACAGAGAAAATGTATAGCATGTGCGTCCACTGAATCCGTTTGGTTTTCTCCACTCTAAACTCAGAGTTTGCTAAACCAGGTTTGTGCAACAGGCTTATGGATACTCATTTCCAACATGAGATAACAAGTGAAGACATAAACACACGTTCACATTTTCCATAGCGAGGCCACACATTATCTGGGGAAAACCACGTCACTTACCATGTCCGATGTGTACCAGTAGAGCGAACATTTCTTGAGCACAAACCAAAACTTCTTCCACCTCCAGCCCAAGAGCCCTTTGCTCTCCTTCCTTTTGTACAACCAGCCCTGACAGTCGCCCTGGCCCAGGTCTTTCACCGAGACCCTTCTGCGGCTCATCACATCATCTCCTATCACAAACAAACACATGCAAATGAGGCGACAGCAGCCCTCAGCAGTGCCATTCTTACTGGGTCCTTTACTCAATAGCATCAATAGCAAAGATAACATCATGCACGTTTGCATGACACAATCGACAGGGTCATGATTCCACTGACAAATCCAAATTTTGCTCTTTGTACATTGTGTACTTGATCATTTTACTCTTTCGGTGAGTTTAAAACATCTATACATTGTCTTAACAATAATAATAGTCTATGTTAGAAACGCTTTTCGGCTTACCTTGAGACTTCTCAGCGGCAAAGTCTTGAAGAGGGTACTGAAAGCGCAAGGAAAGAGAAAACAGAAATGCTGTAAATTACGCAGTGAACTCAGCCATCAGCGCCCACAGCTCAGAGAGACAGCACTAATAACACAGCTGCCCCTAAAGAGAGCATTCACTTCCCCGAACCACCACACACGCCAGTGAGAGAGTTCAAGTACATGTACACACTAATACTGATATCCTCCCTCTCGCTCTTTCAAAACACACTCACATATAATGCTATAGAGCCACGTACAGTAAACAGGAACTTCCCACAGACTGAAGATCGTCTTGAAGCTACAGGTATTGGATGGGTGATATCATTTGTGAAACTGTGTGACATTCGTCATATTCCAAAACTTTTTTTTCTCTAATTCTTGGTTATCTATTCAAATTTCATGAGTTCATATTCACCGAGAGGCTACATGGAATATTTACACTTTCATGCCACAGACTTGAACTGCAGAAAAGCTGATTAAAAAGGTGAAAAACTTTAAGGCCCGGTTTCACAGGCAGGGCTTAGTTTAAGCCAGGATTATTCCATCGTTCAATTAGGACATTTAAGTAGTTTTTAGAAATATGCCTTAGATAAAAACATTACTGGTGTGCATCTTGAGACAAAACAATGAATCTAATATATTTAAAGATCAGTCAGTGCAAGTTTCTTTCAGTTAGACCTGCCCAGATATGTATTTTAGTCTGGGACTAGGCTTAAGCCTTGCCTGTGAAACCGGAGGAAGATGTAATCAGTAACAGCACTTAAACACTCTCCAACAACTACTCGTATAAATGTCAACCGCAAATCATGATATTTTTCCAATTAATCTCTCAAAATATGGATTTTATATTTTAAAGTCGACATTATAGATCTTATGGTGAATGATTCATCCATGTATATGTTTCATTAAAAAACATAACTGGATCTTCCGGTGAAAAGGATAGGACCACTTTTGCAAGCTTGTTTTCATCTTTCATCAAGTTTTTAATTTTAAAATCCAATAAACAACTGATGGATGGAACCAAGTTTTTTTTTTTTTTTGATAATTCCGTTACTTTCAAATGTACGTCATAATGCAAAAAGAAAAAACGCAATCTCATGGCAATTCATAACCATTTTACCTTCTGGCAAATTAGTGGCTTATTAATATGAATATGTGAAATCTAATTTAGGCCTAAACATTTTCGTCTCAGATTTGGATTTGTGCATTTTTGGACGACCTGAATTTGTTTACACTGCACAAATTCATACGAAATTGCCACTCCTAAAAAAAAAAAAAGTTACATTTTCCAATGAGATCGGGTTGGAAGAAAAGATCTGTCATGATCTATACTTCGGTTTCATCATCTTTGAGGTCAGCCGATGATAATGGTTCTGACCTTTGTTATTCTGAAGTTGTTATTCCGCTTGGTGTCAATTTTAAACCCTTGCTGACTTATAATGAACATTTTTTTGTTTTCAAAACTTTTTTTTTTTTTGTGAATTTTGAGCAAATATTTATTTTAATTCAGTCTAGACAACCCAAACACTAAAACAGTACATAGTTAAAATAAGCATTACTGAACTACTTTTCGCTTCGTGGAAGTTTCTAAAAGTAGGCTGTCAAATTTAAACAGAATTGGAATAGACAGGCAACAAACACTCGTAGAGACAGATAAACATTCTGCTGAGAATTATGTGAAAAACATCTTCAGCAGCGCTTTGGGAAATAGTGACAGCTCAATGCCTAGTTAATAGGAAGTGGTTGAAGATTATGATGCAAGCATTAGAATAAAAAAAGTGTTAATATCAGCTCTGAAAGCATAAAAAAACCTCACAACAATGATTACATTTAAATACAATGTTATGGAAGTCAGTAAAAGAACATGATGGCTGGCTGATTATTTCAAATGTATTTTAACAGTGTTTATTATTGTATGATATCTTGGACATTATTCACAGCCACTTTTGATCTTATAATTGAGGCACTGAGATTTTTCACTCGACTGATCAGTTTGAAGTATTTGTTTTAACTATTTGACAGAAATGCCGTTTGTTTATATGGTTGGAAAACAAATATGTCCTCAGAAAGAAAGAATAAATCAATGATATACTTGCACAAAAGTTGACTTCTGATCCCAAAACAGCAAGAGGAATGAAGTGAACACTTACTGCCTCTGTCCGGCTCATCTGATTCACCTCTGCTGCCTTCAGATAGGAGATTAGCACAAATATGTCCTCTACCAACTGCACAAAGAAAAACAAGTCTTTACATATTCTAATTATTATTAATAATAAAGACATAAAAATGAATTTTGCTGTTTGTTTGAAGCATCTTTAACTTGTGCTACAGTTATAAGCGTCTGATCAAGAGGATACGTTTGGTTTTCACTCTTTTTTCCTGTATTATGTGTAATTTTCTTTTCTTTTCCTTACCTGTAACCAGCATGTGAAAACCTGCAGGTATTTTATTCCTCGGAAAATCACCCTAGCAGACATCCCAGACCCCGCACAAACTGTTTCAGTGTGTGTGTGTGTGTGTGTGTGTGTTTGTGAAGCGCCTCTGGAAAGTATCGATACTCAAACAATAAATATCGATACTAAGGTGTGTTTTATTTACCAGTGATTTTGTTTATTTAACAAAAAAATAATGCATTTAATTGGACGAATAACCTATGTTAGCGAATAATTGTGTAGGATAGAACTATTTTCCTGCTCATCTGAACACATCTGAACCAATCCATCAAAGAGAGCATTCACTCACTTCTGACGGTGCATTCAAACAGGGCTGCGTTTCCCAAAAGTATCATAAGAAAGCATTAAAGCTTTTGGGAATTTTTTGATAATTCCGTTACTTTCAAATGTACGTCATAATGCAAAAAGAAAAAACGCAATCTCATGGCAATTCATAACCATTTTACCTTCTGGCAAATTAGTGGCTTATTAATATGAATATGTGAAATCTAATTTAGGCCTAAACATTTTCGTCTCAGATTTGGATTTGTGCATTTTTGGACGACCTGAATTTGTTTACACTGCACAAATTCATACGAAATTGCCACTCCTAAAAAAAAAAAAAGTTACATTTTCCAATGAGATCGGGTTGGAAGAAAAGATCTGTCATGATCTATACTTCGGTTTCATCATCTTTGAGGTCAGCCGATGATAATGGTTCTGACCTTTGTTATTCTGAAGTTGTTATTCCGCTTGGTGTCAATTTTAAACCCTTGCTGACTTATAATGAACATTTTTTTGTTTTCAAAACTTTTTTTTTTTTTGTGAATTTTGAGCAAATATTTATTTTAATTCAGTCTAGACAACCCAAACACTAAAACAGTACATAGTTAAAATAAGCATTACTGAACTACTTTTCGCTTCGTGGAAGTTTCTAAAAGTAGGCTGTCAAATTTAAACAGAATTGGAATAGACAGGCAACAAACACTCGTAGAGACAGATGAACATTCTGCTGAGAATTATGTGAAAAACATCTTCAGCAGCGCTTTGGGAAATAGTGACAGCTCAATGCCTAGTTAATAGGAAGTGGTTGAAGATTATGATGCAAGTATTAGAATAAAAAAAGTGTTAATATCAGCTCTGAAAGCATAAAAAAAACCTCACAACAATGATTACATTTAAATACAATGTTATGGAAGTCAGTAAAAGAACATGATGGCTGGCTGATTATTTCAAATGTATTTTAACAGTGTTTATTATTGTATGATATCTTGGACATTATTCACAGCCACTTTTGATCTTATAATTGAGGCACTGAGATTTTTCACTCGACTGATCAGTTTGAAGTATTTGTTTTAACTATTTGACAGAAATGCCGTTTGTTTATATGGTTGGAAAACAAATATGTCCTCAGAAAGAAAGAATAAATCAATGATATACTTGCACAAAAGTTGACTTCTGATCCCAAAACAGCAAGAGGAATGAAGTGAACACTTACTGCCTCTGTCCGGCTCATCTGATTCACCTCTGCTGCCTTCAGATAGGAGATTAGCACAAATATGTCCTCTACCAACTGCACAAAGAAAAACAAGTCTTTACATATTCTAATTATTATTAATAATAAAGACATAAAAATGAATTTTGCTGTTTGTTTGAAGCATCTTTAACTTGTGCTACAGTTATAAGCGTCTGATCAAGAGGATACGTTTGGTTTTCACTCTTTTTTCCTGTATTATGTGTAATTTTCTTTTCTTTTCCTTACCTGTAACCAGCATGTGAAAACCTGCAGGTATTTTATTCCTCGGAAAATCACCCTAGCAGACATCCCAGACCCCGCACAAACTGTTTCAGTGTGTGTGTGTGTGTGTGTGTGTGTTTGTGAAGCGCCTCTGGAAAGTATCGATACTCAAACAATAAATATCGATACTAAGGTGTGTTTTATTTACCAGTGATTTTGTTTATTTAACAAAAAAATAATGCATTTAATTGGACGAATAACCTATGTTAGCGAATAATTGTGTAGGATAGAACTATTTTCCTGCTCATCTGAACACATCTGAACCAATCCATCAAAGAGAGCATTCACTCACTTCTGACGGTGCATTCAAACAGGGCTGCGTTTCCCAAAAGTATCATAAGAAAGCATTAAAGCTTTTGGGAACGGCAGCCCTGAACAATGCTTATCAGAGAACAGAAGAAAAAAAACATATATGTTTGAGTTATTTCACAATAAACAAATTGAAATTAGCCTACATAGTTTGTGCAATTACATTTATTGAAATTGAACGTTGAAAGATAATATTGATCATGTTCTATTCTGTAATGTTAATAGAAATCATGCACTGTCAAAAAAGGTTGCATTTTATGGATGCAACAGCCAGTAACTGGCAGTCCTTTATGATAATGAACCATGGCTTTACTAAAGTGACCATAGTTCAACTGTAGTATTTGTAGATTTGAATCATGTGTAAACAAAAAACATATTTGAACCATGTGTAAACAAAAAGATAACCTAATAAGTTACAATTAAGGCGTATTGAATGTTAAAATGCGTTTTAAACAAAGTTAAGTGGTTATCATTACCCATTTTACTCTTAGTAATTTAATAATTTCATAAATTTCATAATTTAAAGGTTTAGTTCAGAAGTATCGTATCGGTATCGATATTGATATCGACGATACTGCCTTGAAAAATATCGGTATCGTATCGAAAACAAAACAAGTGGTATCGCCCATCCCTACACAGGAGGGATGTAAGGTAAATGCCTAAAACGGCAATTAACAAGACAGGGGTACAAAAAATGGGCGGGACTTTGTGCCATGGCATAGATTACCAATACATAAATGAATGAATGGATGCATAAATGTGTGTATGCTTTTATTTTGTGCCTCGTTTATGTAGAAATCGTTGGATTATTATATTTTAAAGTGCCATGTTTTCATTTATATGTTGCGTCGAAAATTTGGGAATTAATTTTGATATGCAAATATCTCCAATAAATCAGATTTCAGTGTGATATTTTTTAATTATTTTTTGTCTATGGCCATCCACACGAAGCCAGAGCTTTCCCTATCCGATCCTCTTTTTTTTTTCTTCGTTCTAAAAAAAATAATCCCGTGAACACGGTGTAATCTCAATAAATATTTGCATACACACGAAACCACTGAAACAGACCAAGTACTGCTCACTGCAGAGCCAAATGACCTCCAGCTCCCCCTCTCTGGATGTCCAGCGCCACCTCTGTGTGAACTAATGGGTGGAGTTATGTTTAGCAATAGGGTAAGGGGTAGGGTTAGGGAGTGATTGGGTGTCTAGCTCCACCCATTACATCCAGCGAGGGGGAGCTAGAGCTCCAGCTCCTCCCATTTGGCTCTGCAGCGAGCACCCTCTCAAACAGACTCAAAACGATGTAGTATACATGCCACACCAGTATGTGTCGCTGTAATTCTGCCACAGAGATACACCAAAAAATGGAGAAGAAGACTTGGAGCCAGTGTTGCCATATGTACGATAATTATCGTAATTGTACGATAATTTTGACATCTGTACGATGTACGATCAATAATTAAAAAAATCCCATAATGTACGATAATTTCAGAATTTCACCTCAAAAACCTCAAGAGTGTGTTAGGAATTCAGGAGAGATACGGCACCTGGTAGAGACGGGATAGGTTGTCAGATTCTTCGCAACTTAGATGATCCAGTATTAGACGAATTGTTGAAGCTAATAAATATTATATGGGAGTGTGGTATATTGCCAAGGGAATGGAAACATGCAATAATTATGCCGATATTGAAGCCTGGTGAAAATGCAGGAGAACCCAGCTCTTACCGCCCAATTGCTCTTACGTCAGTACTATGTAAAATGATGGAACGAATGGTTACTGATAGATTAGTATATATTTTGGAGAAACAGGAGTACTTCACTCCTTATCAAAGTGGTTTTAGAATTGGTAGATCCACAATGGATTCTGTTTTATTATTGGATTTAGATATTAAAAGAGCTTTAGCTAATAAAGAAGCAGTTGTGGGAGTCTTTCTAGATATTGGAAAAGCATATGACATGGTATGGAAGGAGGGGCTTGTGATTAAGCTGTATGATGCAGGGATTAGAGGTAGGATGTTAAATTGGATAAATAATTTTAAAAGGACCAGCATAAACCAGCAAAAGGACCAGCATAAACCAGCAAAAGGACCAGCATAAACCAGCAAAAGGACCAGCATAAACCAGCAAAAGGACCAGCATAAACCAGCAAAAGGACCAGCATAAACCAGCAAAAGGACCAGCATAAACCAGCAAAGGACTAGCATAAACCAGCAAAGGATCAGCTTAAACCAGTATCCCAGCGTCAAAACATAACTAACCAGCATATGCTGTTTTTTCAACAGGGATCCGTCTGGACGAAACGTCGATACGATACCAAATCTTTACGTATACAACTAAACGCTTCTCCGTGTGGATGGGCTCTAAGGCAGGGGTCACACTGGAGGGCCGGTGTCCTGCAGAGTTCAGCTCCAACTCCATTCAAACACACCTGAAGCAGCTAATCAAGCTCTTACTAGGTATACTTGAAACTTCCAGGTAGGTGTGTTGAGGTAAATTGGAGCTAAACTCTGCAGGACACCGGCCCTCCAGGACCGAGTTTGGTGACCCCTGGTCTGTGGACTCAACGGTTCGCTTTCTGAGCTGCGAGCGCCCTCTGGAGGAAAACCATAATAGAAAACATTAGATAGCTGACTGCATTTGCCCCGCACATGAATCCATGGTATGAGATGATTTTTCCATTTATAGCATTCTTTATTAATAGTATCTGACAACATAAACGAGTATCAAGTAGTATCCTATCTTGCTTAAAACTAATGACTTGCTCTAGTGTTACAGTAGGTGGTTTTAAGACTCAGAGTGTTCTTGTTTATAGTTGTTTGCATGATGTGCAAATGTACTATGCAAAATTTACTCACCGGGGTTCTGTGCCATTCAGAGTTGAATTTAGAATGCCTTTTAAATTCTATTTCATTTTCTGAATTTGAATTGAGGTTGCAAGTGGGATGCAGAATTGTAATTTTAATACAAATTTGAGGAAGTGGAATTAAAATGGAATGAATAGAATAACTGCTATAGGTGTAGTAATGAATAAAAATGTCAAATAAAAAAAAATAAGTATAGCTTACATGTATATACACAGTACTATTCAAAAGTTCGGGGTCAGTTAGATGTTTTAATGTGTTTGAAAGAAGTCACTTATGCTCGTCAAGGCTGCATTTATTTGATTAAAAATAATAGTAGGATCTATTTTCTGTTTTAATATATTTAAAATGTAATTTAAAACTGAATTTTCAGCTGCTATTTCTGCAGTCTTTGGTGTCACATGATGCTTTTAAAAGTCATTCTAATATGCTGATTTGACGCTCAAAACATTTACTATTATTATTATCAGTTGAAAATGGTTGCTTAATATTTTTGTGAAAATAGTCATATTTTTTTAATATTCTTTAATGAATAAAAACTTTAAAACAAACTGCATTTATTTGAAATAGAAATCTGTATTGTCACTTTTGATCAATTAAATGAATTCTTACTGAATAAAATATTAATTTATTTAAAAAATGGTTTACTTCAATATAGTGCTGTTAATTTGATAGTGTTGAATTTAGTCTAATCAGAAATATGTCTAATCAGAATAAAGTATATTATACTAATCAGCCATAATTAGTCAAATTGTCTTGGACCATTGAAATTTCATTAGATTGCATTTCAGTAAATTCCACTTCCTGTCATTCCAATTCAAATCCATTTCTACTTCCTGCGGGGAGTGACCAAATTGATTCAAATTCACACTCATGTATTAAAACGGAGCCAGAAATGTTAAATTCTGAAAATTTCCCAACCCTGAACCATACATTTTGAATTTCACAAGAACTTCCTTGCCTTATAGACACGTCAGTGTGCACATTTATTTCAAAAGGGATGCTCTGATTAAAAAAATAAAAATAAAAACAATTTCCTAAACAATATCTTTTCTTTTTCTCGTTTCAGAGATGACATAGCTTTAACTGACATAAGGCATATGTTTAAAAAAATAAAGAAAAAAATCTATTTAGCAAGTGGGAAATATGCTGAATGTGTATCTATAATATACAATATATGCACAAATTAAATAACTTATTGATAACACAGTTCCAAGTGAAAAATCCTTTTAAAGACCTGATTTATCAGAGAAAGAGTTTTCAGTAGTGTCCTTAATGCTGATGCAACCTTAAATAAAGTAACAGGCATTACACTGAGGATGTCTTTAATACTGAATCTCAACAGATCCTCGTTTCAGATCCTGTGGAACATTCCGGATTTGAAGTGATAATACTGCACATGGATAGCAGACAACCAGCAGCAGCGCATTCAGTGTGTGAGCAGCTTGAGTCGGGCGATCCAGCTGCTGAAGAGTGAGGGTTCTGAGGGGGGTCTCTTGGATGATTTGGCTGCAGGCTTCCGAGCCATGGCTTCCTGGTAGGGTATGGTGGAGCTGTTGTGTAGGTCTGCGTTGATAAAACACTGGCTGCCGCGGATGTGGTCGACCCCTCGGACGAGTTGGCGTTCTCCTGTGGGGCGGTAGGGCAGCGGGTAACAGGGCGACTCTTCTGAGATGGTGGGGATCTGTTCGTTACTCAGATACCTGTGCAAGACCTCATCACCTGAGAACAGACAAGACAAGGATGTGTAAGGATGAGAGCTATTTACCAGAAGTGAAAACCATTGACCACATTCTCAAACCGTTCAAGGACTCTGAGGGCAAAGACAAAAATGGCAAAAGCTTTGGCAAAATTGCAAGCTTCATTCTGATTGGCTGACTTCAATTGTTTTGTTAGTTTGTTAGGAACTAAAGTCATTTTTATAATGTATATTCTGCTTTCATAGCTCAATGTAACTATTGCCATTTTTCAACCCTGTGGACAAAAAATATCTTCAAACTTTTCATTCTTGCTCTAGTTAATTTAATTTGTCCACTAACAATGTCCAACAGTGCACATACATGCATTTTTTTCATAGGCATGTTTTAGTGTAATTTTCAGTACATCTGAAATGATGTATAGTGTTCAGCAGAACTCTGTGATGGACAACTTTGACACTTTTTCATAATTTGACAAAATTAAAGCTTTTGGAAAGAACACAAACATTATCGCTTGTTTTCTTCTTCTTTCAACTCAAGCACAGTTTATTCTCACACTGTTGTCTTCCTCGATACACAAATGTATTTTTGAAAATCATTTATTATTTAAAAAAAGCAACATTATTTTTGGCTAAAATTTTCAGTGCATTGGAAATGACACCACAAATGTGGGATAGTCACAATTTCGGGGGGGGGAAACACACAATAAATAATAAAAGGATTACTATCACTCTTTTACAAAATAAATCACCCAAGTCCCTTTAAGTGTAATCTTCATTAGACATCTGTTATTTTTAATTAAATCTAGCAGAAGAAACCCCCAGATATGTCCATCAAATAATCAAAACTTACTCCTTTACTCCTGCTCATACTTTGGCACACATTTACATTACTGTCTTATAAGTGCATATGGTGCCATTGATTTCAGATTTAAGTTTTGGACACATTTACCTTTGTTTGGCGAATTTTCATGGGTGCAATCCAGTCATGTTTAATAGTAATCCATGCGATAAGGAAATTTGAAGATTTTTCCAGACAGATTTCCAACAAAATGCTGCTTGTTTTGAAAGTAACTTTTATGTGAGCTGTGCTTCATACATCGCTATACTTAATAGAGTTTTTGCCTGCGATATTCCGTTTAAATTTTGCTAGTATGACAAGAGAAGAAATTGTTGAATAAAGTCGTTATTTTTGTTTTCTTCGCGCACAAAAAAGTATTCTCGTAGCTTCATAACATTACGGTTGAACCACTGATGTCACATGGCCTTTTTTTTTACAATGTCCTTATCTTTCTGGGCCTTGAATGCATCCGTTGCATTGTTGTCTATGTAGGGTCAGAAAGCTCTCGGATTTCACCAAAAATATCTTAATATGTGTTCCGAAGATGAATGAAGGTCTTACAGGTTTGGAATGACACAAGGGTGAGTAATTAATGACAGAATTTTCATTTTTGGGTGAACTATCCCTTTAAGTTACAATGTGACAATAAGTTACACAGTGGAATTTATGCTCAAAAGTCTGCCTCTGCCAGACTACGGACTAAGCAACAATGTAAAAAAAATTCATGATGCAACATGATAACTAGCCATTGACTAGCTATGATAACAGGCATTCTTCAGTAGTAACAAGAAAACAACTCTGCATGTGTTTATAGTCTGCAAAAACATTGCACATATTTACTGATGAACTATGGGTATACAGAGATTACCCCTTGAGCTACTGACAAACAGACAAAAATGCAATGCATAGTGTTATCTGACCTTTGTCTGCTCCTGCCCATGTAATTGGGCTTGTGAAATGTTTACGCTGACAGCTGGATATTAACTCCCTTCAGCGGTAGTTTAAACACAGACAGGTGTTGCGCTTACCTTTCCTTCCAAGAGCCCAGGGTCTAGAGGAGGAGTCCGACACTCCCAGGCAAGTGTCTACCGGCATGGACATGGGACGCGGCTTCCCTAAAGCACATGCACAATGAAAGAATCAGTCTAATTGAGTCCTTGCTTCAGCCATGCTGGCTAAGACTTTTATTTAAAGGCTCAGAGTGAAAAGAAAGCAGACACCATGAAACCAAATGAGTCTCCTCTTTTATTTCTGTGCAGGTTTTATTTGATTTAGTTTTGAAGCTTTGTTCACAATGCACACAAATGCCACATAGTTCACGAAAGGATTGCGTTCAGACAGCTTTATTTAAAACTTAACATGTTAACATTATAAAATGGAATGTTCCTTTAATGTTTGCATAACAAAAAAAAAACATTTAAAAATCTTGACATTTTGAATGATCAGAGAGCATTCGGAAATAACATTTTCATAACTTAATTGGAACATTAGCAAAAGGAAGGGGAGTTTCCCTTTCGCGATCGTCGGCTGTGTACGAGAGTGAGCCGCTGGTGGATGATGTTATTCATTAACACTGTCTGATTCAGGGGCCATTGCTCAGCCCAGCAAAAGCAGGAAATAGCTGAGGAGGGCAAAGAAGCTGAGGCTGAATCTTCCCAATCCTCCTGCCCTGCGTATGATGAGCTTTTGGAAATTATGGATCGCGCCATGGCGAGGCTTTACTTGCCATGAAGCGGGTGAAGAAAGTGACGTCGCGAAATGTCATCTCGCTATTTCATAGCCCGTTTCGGTGCCCATTGCTAAATAACATGTTCATACTGCAATGACAATAGAAAATTAAATTAGAAACATCTAAACTTTTCAAAACACAGCAAGCGCACCGCAGGTCATGTGACAAGAATCAACCAATCAGCTTTATCCTTTCCCGTAACAAAATTGAAAGCTAAGCCAAGACGGAGAAACAGCTGATCATAGCTGTACAAGGATAGCCATTTTTTTAAAATAAATTTAGTAGCAGAGCTATCTCAAGGGATTTTTAGTGCTGCAAATCCATTTATACTTTGCTGAAACTTCCGCGTCTTCATGGAGAGCCCAGGTCATAGTTGCTTAGCAATGGCAGACGCCACGGGAGCGCAAGCATAGAGCGCAGGCTACAGAGTGCTTTGGAAAGAAGGAGAAAGTGGCGCGCCTAGCGTTTTCCACGCGTTTTCAGGCGTGACATGCAAATGTGGTTTTGTTTCGAAGGAGAAAAAAAACATATTGCTGGACTCGGTCGAGACCAACGAGAATACTTGGCGAGTCCAATGACCAAGTCAGAGACAAGTCCGAGTGCAAACACCAACGAGTCCGAGACAAGTCCGAGACCATAGAAAAATGTCTCGAGTCCGGACTCGCGTCGTGGTTTAAAACCCCAGGGCACCACTCCTCCTATCCTCTAGATACCTACTTAACAGGGTGTTGCTACTAAGGGTCTGTTGAGACGGTTCCTTCAGCACATACAAAAAGAAACGTGTGGAAGCCCCTGTGTGACAGGCCAAGACTAGTATGATTCTAGGCTTTTGGTCGTATTCCCTTAAAGGAATCTATTCCTGATTCCAAGCCTTAAGCTCTACCCTGGGCCCAGGAGTCTGGCCCTAACAGGTAAGTATTTTGGGGTATGTAGGGCCGTAGGGAATAACGTCACTGACAGCCGTCTAACGTCCCAGGGGCGACTCCCATAGCAATATGGTAGAGTTGGTACTTAGTGCTCACCATGGTTCTGGCATGCACTCCCCTCAGCATGGTGGCGTGGGTATACCGTTCCCCATAGCGACCCCTAGAGGACGCAGTTTGAAGTTCCCATGAAAGGGAACATCTCAGGTTACTTATGTAACCATGGTTCCCTGAGTAGGGAACGAGACACTGCGTCCTCTAGGGGTCGCTATGTGGGACGCCTTGTCATGACCTGTGTCTGAAGCATACATTGAAAAACACCAACTCGTTGGCCGGCGACGGCCGTGACGTCACTACCGGTGCGACTATAAAATAGGCGCCGAGAGCACACATCATTCTCTTCTTCGTCTGAAGCTTGCGTTCACAGCATGGCAAGAAACCTAGAGGACGCAGTGTCTCGTTCCCTACTCAGGGAACCATGGTTACATAAGTAACCTGAGATGATTTTCATGAACAACTTGCTTCATTTTAGAACAGAATGTAAGATAACTTAAAGTTCATGTTGATTCAGTAATGGCTCTGACTGATTCAGTGAGTTTATTCATTCAGTCAGATTCATCAGACTGATTCAAACCTTATGATTTTGACTTTTTATGTCATAAGAGTAACTTGAAGTGGACTAGTCATCCTGAAAGTTTCAATAGAAATACATTTTCTTGCCATTTTTGCATCAGTTTGCATCAGGTTTTATGAGGGTTTTTTTTGCTGTTCAAACTACAAACAACTAAACAGATCTGAGTTTTATTACGCCAAAAATAAAAACTAACAAATTTTGCCATCTGTCTGCAGAAAGTCGTAACAATCACATGTGTTCTCCTTCAGTAGCTCGAGCTGCTTCGGAAACGCTTTGGGAACGCCCTCAGCGTGACCATGCTCTGAATCACATATAAAATCAGTCCAATAGATGGGCGAGACGTCATGGGCGGGTGACGTTGCGACCAGGAAGCTATAAAAGCACGTGCGTTGGAACCGGCATCAGCTTTTTGTCATTCAGCAAGCACTCTGCGTGTGTGTCAGTCGCTATCTGTTTGTGAGTCTTATTTAGTGTTCTTTGTCCACTTATAAGCTCTATTATGCCAAGCTTCAGCAAAAAGAAGCATTTGGGCGAGAGCAGACAGCATTCAGGCTGGAGGACGACGATGAGCTGTTTTACAGTCGCACAAGCATTATGTCTATATTATTATGAGCAGCATTTACTGGGGAGCGGAGCTCGCGCAGTCAGCTCTCGGAAATAAGGGGCTGATTGTGCTTCTCCCCACTGAACGCTCTGCTCTCGCCTCTCCTCTGAGCTTGCCCGTTCTTGTGAGCTCGCGGTTCGGTCCTGCTATTGCTGAGGCACGGTGGAGATTCAGATCGTGGGGATCGCACATGGATCTAGCCGATGGGTTGGAGACGGCTCGCCCTTTCTCCACCTGCACTCCCTAGATCCAGCGATCTCTCTCGAGGCTCGGAAGCCCGCGCTGCGGTTTCTTCCCCCTCTGAGTGAGAGCTTGCTGCTGCAGCTATTTTTCTCCGGAGGAGATTGATATTGTTTGTGTGACCAAGCGGCTCGCGCGCTGCCGAGGCAATGCGTGTATTACATCATTTCAGTTTTTGATGTGAATCTTACCACACCAGACCATGTTTACTCGTTTGGTTGTTTGGCTGCATTTAATTCTGAGGAATTTATGGGGTATTTATCTGACTATGAGAAGTTAGATCATTTTCGATTTTTTATATGAATCTTATCACACCAGACCGTGTCTACTCGTCTGGTTGTTTGATTGCATTTAATTCTGAGGAATAAAATGAAGTATTTATCTGACTATGAGAAGTTAGATCATTTTCGATTTTTTATATGAATCTTATCACACCAGACCGTGTCTACTCGTCTGGTTGTTTGATTGCATTTAATTCTGAGGAATAAAATGAAGTATTTATCTGACTATGAGAAATTAGATATACAGGGGCTCTTGGGATAAAAATTTCTCGAGTAAGAGCATGTGTTTATTTCTCTTCCTCTGAGGAGGTTGAGGTGGTTAACAGGGGCTCGCAGGGTGGGTGCAGCCCCAACCAACCGTGTTCCAGCTCCTCATATAGGGAGCGTCACTTCTCGTACTCCTCAGAATTTAGAGTCAGAGTGGCACTCCCGGGCCGAAGGCTTCTAGCGGAAGGCGGATCTGTGGACCGTTATTCCCACTGGATAGTCTTCATCTAAATCGTCCTGACGACTAAAGCCCAGGACTTCTGAGGGCCGGCCCCCTCTGGGGAAGAGCGGTGTACACCTCATTATACGGTGGCCGTCTCTCCTCAGTGCTCTCAGGAGATCAACAACTCACAGCTTCCTGTCTCTCAACCGAGGTTTTTGAGACCATTCTCCCTGAAGTGCCCTGATGCCCTGAAGTGGAATCTTTTCACTTCTTGGTGTGGAGACTGCCAGCTCGACCCAGTTTACTGCCCAGTTGGTACAGTGCTGGAGTTTCTGCAGGGTTGACCCACTCCACCTTGAAAGTCTACGTGTCGGTGGCCAGTCAGTGGGCAGACACCCCCTAGTTACACGTTTTCTCCACGGTGCACTGAGGCTGAGGCCTCTGGCCAGAGAAGCTTATGCTAAGTGGTGGATCAGGATGCTTTTTCATAGCCTCGAGTCCTCTGATCTCCCCTCTCCTTTAGGGGTCAAGACTCACTCCTTCTGAAGCTGGCCTTCGGGACGCTGCGGGATGTCCCCGCCTATTTTGTCAGGTGCCTTCCTGCATTCCGCGCCACTCCTGGCTCCTTTCTCTCGCCTTAGCTGTGCTCTTCCACACTAGGCAGGGATTTGTAAGTCTGGCCACGTAGGCATACTCGTTCCCAAAGCATTTCCGACGCAGCTCGAGTTCCTGAAGGGGAACGTCTCCAGGTTACGAATGTAACCATGGTTCTCCGAGGGAACGAGACGCTGCGTCTCAGTGCCATACTTCCGGCATCCCTGTAAGCGCTTGCTTCATTCCTAGAAGCTGACTTCGGTTCCACCGCACATGCTTTTATAGCTTCCGGGTCACCCGCCCATGACGTCTCACCCATCTATTGGACTGATTTCATATGTGATTCAGAGCATGGTCACGCTGGGGGCGTTCCCAAAGCGTTTCCAACGCAGCTTCTCGTTCCCTCTGGGAACCATGGTTACATTCGTAACCTGGAGACGTTATCAGTGAAGCTATTTTGGTGATGTTACAAAATAAAGTCACATAGATTGAACAGGTACTGACCTCTAGATGGGGTCCGCTGTCTCAGTCGTGCTTGTGGGACTCCGACCTCAGGTGGGTTTATGCTAAGTTTGCTGTTGTAGTCGCTGATATTTGAACGCCGTCTACTAACTAAATCCAGAGATGAGTTGGGCGACTCTGAACCTTTTGGTCTCATCTTCACGCCTGCGTGTTCACTCGTCTCTGCATCTCTACAGACATACAGAGATAAAGCAGCATTAACAGACCAAGTTAAAGGGAAAGTGGAAAGTTTGTATTTACAAGTTGGGAAGTCGAAATTACGACGTCAGGTGTGTTCAAGTAACTTTGGCCAGATCAAGATGGTGATGTACCTGTTCTACAAATACTTCAGAAAATATTTCTACAGCCCTACTTCTACAAAATGAAGAATAAAAAATGTGCATCAGGAGTGTTTTTGCTTTTTAATCAATTTATGAAGGTGCTGTAAATTGAATCGTTCTTGTATATATTCTATCGTAATTGTCGAAGTGCCGAGTGTTGCATACGCATCAAAACTAAAGTATGTTTTGAGCTAAGTTTGCATAATTTGTAATGTACTGCAAGGCAGCTCACTATGTTTTGCAACAGAGCCACAGAGTAATTGATTTAATATGATGGAGACACATTATCAGAGAAACAGATACTGACCGTGGGCTGTATGGCATGGAAG
>NW_015505837.1:43198-44213 GCF_001515645.1 Sinocyclocheilus grahami
AAGGAGGAGGAGGAATATAGAGATCTAAAATTGCAGGTTTCTCCGAACGCTTGATTTGCACAGGATTTCTGGATGACTGGGTGGCAGGCACATATGATGGGCTCTAAAACAAACAAATGATTATATGAGGTATATTTACATATGATAGCCGTGAAAAAAAAACGTTGCTAAATTTCATCTTATATCTTTTAAATGAAATCATCACAGAGCTTTTGGATTATAGACCATTGATAGACCATATACCAAATTACTACAATAAGACACTTTGTACTGAAGTATTTTTTTTCTTCTCAGGGACCAGCTTTATTTTGTAAGACATGCCAATTTTTGTTGAATGCAGACTTTCTTTAAGCCTTTAATCATAGATTTTGCTAGAGCAAGATTGGACTTACTGTACTGTACTGGTCTACTTTTGTAGAAAGAACCAATAATAGTCTTTATACTCAGTAAGTTCCTGTATGGATTATGTGAATTGCGTAAACAGATATTAAGAAGGACATTTGTTGGCAAGCAGAGCTTTCATTCATTGAAAGGTAATGAAAGGAAATGTGAGTGGTGCTTGTCTGTGCAAAACTCACCGCCATAATGCTTGTGCGTTATGGATAATTGCTAATAGGGTATGTTTGTCCAATTTTAGTCCAATTGCTTTTAAGAATACAATAAGCAGCCTGATTTGAAGTAGCATTCATGTTCATTCCACAAATCAAAGTGCCTCTTTATCATGGATTTTTCTTTACATTTGTAATGGTTTTTTTTATTGAAGGAAAATCGTTTTCTTCTGCTGTAGTCTACAGTCTGACCTTTAAAATTATAGAAAGGTGTTTGGGAGAGTCCATATGGACTAATATTAGCTACAGTATTTCTAAAATCAATGGTTGTGTGACATTTGTACCGGGAGTTTAATCAGGTGGAAACACACATCCTGATGTGAAATCTTAACTGCTGTTAATCAGCATAAGTCAGCTGTGGATGACGTGTGACATCAACATGCATTTTCAAAGGCAAGTTAACGTGT
>NW_015505837.1:44223-66483 GCF_001515645.1 Sinocyclocheilus grahami
CACAAGCTGTCATTTGCATTCTACAAACAGTCTACACAAGTGTTCAAATGTTTGGGGTGGGTAGGATTTTTAAATGTTTTTGCTCACTAAGGCTGCATTTATATAATCAAAAATACAGTAAAACTGTGAAATATTACTACATTTAAAATAATTGTTTTTAATTTGAATATATTTTCAAATGTAATTTATTCCTGTGATCAAAGCTGAATTTTCAGCATCATTACTTCAGTCTTCAGTGTCACATGATCCTTCAGAAATCATTCTAATATGCTGCTCAAGAATCAGTTATATTATTATCAATGTTCACAATGGCTGTGCTGCCGTTGTGAAACCATTATACTTTTTTATTTTATTTTGAGACAAAAGCTTCCTGAGAGTCTGGACTGTAGGAGAATGAGGGCAGTACCTGGATGGCCGGGGGTCTCCAGCGCATGTTCTTCAGCAGTGCGGGTGTGAAGCCACAAGTACCTGATGGTCTTTTCTTCACCATCAGTGTCACATTCTGAGGATCTTCTCTGAGCTTTTCCACCAGATTCTTCAACTGCCAGCCCACCTGAGAAGAAAGCAGTACATCTGTTTATGGGTGACTCTTATCAGTTTTGTCTTCATTTCTTGAAACCACGACTTTCTCATAATTGTTCCTTTATCACTTATACTTGCTTATTACATGGCTCTGTGGAATACTTGATTCTGATTGGTCAATTGCGCCATCCAGCGGTATGTTATTCCCAGAAAACACCCGCCAATTTGAATAACACACCGCTCATCCGGGTACTACGAGTTATCTTGACCGATACTACGTATATGCTTAACGAGTCACTCCGTTACCGTTGACTGTTTGGTGCCATCTTGTGACTGAAAACACTCAACCACCGCATGTTACAATGGAAGACTTCAGCATTAATTTCAACATATATGGTAAAACAAATCTTTTTAGCCGTGTAATAAGCGGGATAATGTACATCAAGCCAGTTGTTATCTCAGAATAAACCCCTTCAGGCTGATACAAGACCTGATTACCCTGTCGGGGTTTATTCTGAGATAACAACCGGCTGGATGTACATTATCCCTTACTTAATTACTCATAATTGTGACTTTATGTTGCATGATTGCATATATTTTATTATTCTACTTTATTATTATTTACTTAAATGGATACATTTATTTTTCACAATTACAGCTGTACAGTTTTTCTCATAAATGTGATTTTATGTCTCGAAATGTGGCTATTTTGTATTTTAAATAGCATTTTAAAATGTATTTACTTTAAACTTTATCTCACAAATACGTGTTTTATTTATTTATTTATTTTACTCTGAGACGGAAATGCCCTTGTGAAAACTTATTACGGAAATAATATACTGTAAAAGAATCCGGTAACACTTTATTTTAGGGTCTCTTAACTAACTAGCTAACTTATTAGCATGCATACTAGAATATTAGCCATTTATTAGTACTAATTAAGCACATATTAATGCCTTATTCTACATCCCTAATCCTACCCAATATCTAAACTTAACAACTACCTTACTAACTATTAATAAGCAGCAAATTAGGAATTTATTGAGAGAAAAGTCGTAGTTAATAATTAATAAGTCTTCCATATTCTAAAGTGTTACCAAGAATTCTACTTAAGTGCAAACTGAAAGTAATGCTTTTGGGCAATTCATTCAATGTTATTTACAATTAAATGAAAACAACTTGTATGTCATGTATTTAAATACATTGGAAATTACTCATTTGTAATGATGCCGTTGCAATTTAGTACATTTAAAATATATTACCTTTGAACTTTTATACTACAAGTGCACACTCAATACAATTAAGTGCACTTCTTTTTCACAAGGGTGGACTTCCATAGAAATAAAACCTGGACATAAACAATCATAAATGGGGGAAAGCTGATCCTACTGTAGCTGAGCAAATGTAGTCTGAATAGCTTTATGCTGTACAAATACAAATGGGTAGGGACCAACCCAATGCTTTCTCTGTAAATATGAGGTGAATAAAAAACAGCACTGATCCAAAACAATGATAAAAGTGTTCATAACAGTATGGTTATTCAAAAGGCCTTTCATCATGGACATATCTCCCGCTCTCTCCCATGGGTCAGGTGTACTCAGTCCAACACAAAAGCTCACCATCTTGCCTCCTCTCACTCTTTTAGGGCAGAACAATTACCCATAATCCTCCTCACTATCATGTGACAGATGCATGGACTCACCACTGTTTGTTTGTTGACTTGAATCACCTCATCGCCTGCATGAATCCTCTGAGTTTTGTCTGCTGGAGACTGAAGGGTAAAACACAGACAAACGTCATGAATCACTTGAAGTAATGCTTGTGAACACTGTTTCTTATGGATCTTGGCACTCTATTAATCACAGCCTGTGGCTTGAATGATGCAGGACATTGATGCATTAACGGCAAAAAATATACAATTCAAAGCAATCTGTTGTTCTGTTGACTCACATTTTCCGTAGTTCCGGTGATGACGTGTAACCCATCGTAAGTGGATTTGATATACATTCCCTTTAAAAAAATAGGCAAACAATATGTAGTTGTTAAGCAACGGGCAAACAATTCCAGCGGGTCGTATGCTAAAGTTGTTGACACTCACCAGTCCCTCGCCTGCTTTGATATTAGTGATGCTGACTTCCTCCAAACAGGTAATTTGACTCTTCAAGGGGTCAGAGGTCATCCTCATGGTGGAATTACAAATTCCGGTCAAAACTTGTGACTGAAATGAACAGAAAGAATAATGTTGTGGTATTTATGATTCATTTGGTCATGATAACTTATGCAGGACTTCATAAGGCTCAACCAAGGCTCATTGTCATTCATGACAACTCTCGGAACATTTTAACATGGTAATGGATATGACAGTGTTAATGTATTTGGTCTTGGCGGAACAGATCTGCTATGCTGCTGCTGAATTGCTGCTGCTGTTGGTTATTGTGGTAGTTGTAGATTATTGCTGCTATTGCTGCTGCAAGCTAGTACAGGAACTTGCTACTGCCAATGCATATGGCGATACGGTGCCATGAGTATTTAAAGGGATGGTTGATTGCGATTTCACTTTTTTAACGTTAGTTAGTGTGTAATGTTGCTGTTTGAGCATAAACAATATCTGCAAAGTTATGAAGCTGAAAGTTCAATGCAAACGGAGATGTCGTCTTTTAAAATTCTGGCAGTTTAATGCCTACAAAAATGGCTGGTAGGGACTACAACAAGTTACTTCCCGGGTTTGTGACATCACAAACCCAGATAAACCCCGCCCTCTGAAAAATGCAGCAAAGGGGGCGAGGCCATGCTGCGCTGCTTTAGAGAAGAGGAAGAGAAATCTAGAGGTGCACGTAAAAATCTTTTCATATATGAATCGCGATTCTGTCTTCTAATGATTCTAATAAACAGTGATGTCAAATAACATTTTTGACTTTTGACTAGTTAATTTAGATGTTAGCATTTTTAGGTTACCGTTTTTTCAGTGTGCAGTGAATGCTTGCAGAGCTTTGACTAGGAGATCAAAGCTGATGAACACAGTAACAAACCTTCTGGACAGTTGTGGTCAGTTCCAGACAGAGCTGAATGATCTTGTTTTTGGTTGATGTAAAGTCACTGATTCCTGTCAGGGGAGTCCTGCACACAAACAAAGAGAACAAAGTGTAACTCATCCAAACGCTCATGAGATGTTCACTCATCTGGTATGATCTGGTATGTGATGTTTCAAGCCTAAACATGCAGTGTACGTATGTGTTCATGTGTGTCTGTATGACACCACGAGGAAAGATTTAAGGTGTTTTGACTGAACACAGAAACCAAAGCAATAGTTGGTGAGACAGCTGAATGTAAGAATGTGACACTGAAACATGATTCAAATAAAATCTTAAATATTCAAATAAATCTACATTCAAGGACATTCAAATTTTTTTCCTAAAATTGTAAGAATGTTATTGAATAATAATAACAACATTACGAAGATGTTTTGATGTATTTTAAGAACATTTCTTCCAAAAATGTGCCCAGCCTTTACATTATGTTAAGCCAAAGTACTTGGAACATTCCTTGTAGATAAAGTCTATAAGAGACAGAAAGAGTGTGTTTGTGTGTAAATCTCACACACCTGTCAAGCCAGGCCAGCATGCCCTTGGCAGCCCCTATCAGCTCCACCACAGCGGTGAGGAACACGTTAGGTGGTTTGTTTGGACTTCCTCCATCATAAGAAGGGTTTTTCCTGCGCTCTGACGCACAGTTGTGCAAGTTGTTGGATGCTGCTCGCATCTGACCTACCAGAGTCTTCAAGTTATCAGTTTCCACGCCACAGTTCTGCAACAACAAATAAGCATTCACATTAGTCATTTTAGATTCAACTAGATTTTTACATCTAAAGAAAGTGGTGCTTTTCCATTCAGTCAAAAGTCGATGACACAATGCTACCCTATTGGGTGTTACTACAGTGCTATGTTTTAGCGTGTTGCTTTGCAGTTGCTAGGGTGTGTTGAATGGTTGCTTACTGGCCCAAGTAAAAAAAAAGAGCCCAATTCTAAGAGAGAGAGATCTGTAGATACTCTTGTGAGAAATAAGTATACTTTAGCCTATCCTTAAAAAGAGTAAACAAAAATACTGTAATATATATATATATATATACTTAAAGGTTGATGGTCCCTTTGACTTCTATAGTATTTTTTTTCCTTGCTATGGAAGTCAACGGGGGCCATCAACTGTTTTGTTACCCACATTCTTCAAAATATCTTCTTTTGTGTTGTACAGAAGAAAGAAACTCATACAAATTTGGAACAAATGAGGGTGAGTAAACGATTTTCATTTTTTTTTGTGTGTGTGAACTATCCTTTTAAGTGCGAAATTTAATAATTTTTTCAGACACTTGATGTAGTAGCATGTTAACAGCAATTCAATGAAAATGTACTAAACTGTAGTTTAAATGCTGAAATTTAGAGTGCTTTTTTGACCCACCTGTTGTCATTGAAATATGGTGTGTACTGCCGAATATACTGACAAGCATTTATGATAAACTAAAACATACTTTAACGTAATCTCTATTGAAGCTTGTATGTTATGCATTTAAATATATTTTGTAATTACACACTTGTAATGATCAAGTTCTAGTTTAGTACATATACTAACTTAAAATATCAAATAATGCACTACAGTTAAAATTTGTTAGACAACACATCAGAATAAGTGTATTTGTTTAAAGCAAGTTAAAAGATTATTAAAACATGATTAAAAAAAAATACTTTACAACACTACACTTTTGCAATTAAGTGTTTTATAAAACAGTTATGAAAGTGTCTTAATATTATCTAAGAACTGTTTTAAAAATATACTTTTAAGATTTGAAGTACTCTACATGTGCAAGCTGTCCCATTTTACTGTCAGGCTGAAGTTTAAAACGTAGGATTAGGGGTTTGTTCAAATCCCTAATCATAAGCAATAATAACAGTGATGCTAACAGTACCACAAACAAATGCCTCGCTTATCAAGCGCTAAAGCAGTTTCCGTTTGTGTATCTTCCACTTTAATGATATGCCATGTGAAGTATGTGGTGTTTGTAATGCCATGTGACAGTGGCTACAGCGCACGGGCCATTCTCACAACCTTTCCATCTAAAAATCCCATCACATTCCATCGCACCGGTCAGAGCCGTCGCATGAACATGGTCACTGCCTGACTTCAAAGGGATTCCAGAAAGCCGTCTCTGCCCTAAACCCAGCCAGACACCGGCCGACAGACTTGAAGTCTGCCAAAAAGTGCAGAGACTTTGGCCTGGTCAGCTACAACAACACAGAATACAGGTGTTTGAGAGAAATATTAACCTGCACTGAGTTCAAAGAGGATGCAGGTGCTCGTCTGGAATCTTCTCTTGTTGTTGTATTATAACAAAGCTTTAGCTATGATGAGTTCATGATGGCAGAATTATTAAAGGAATGAAAAGGGGTAATCCACCCTCTGTTCATTTCATGCTGCCCTCTTCAACTGCCAGAAATTAAGAGCAGAATCTCTCACAGTGTCTCAATACGCTAGAGCAAGGGAGGAGGAGATGAGAATACGTGGAAATTTCTTTCTTCTTTATTTTTTTATTAAATTAGTCTTTAATAATCCAACAGGGAGACAGAGCACAAGGAAGACGTTCACAACAAGTAGACCCGACGAAGAACTAAGGAACAGACAGGAACTTATAAACACAGGATAATTACAAACACAGGTGAGCAGAATCCTCAATCACTAAACAAGAACAGGAAACATGACCAAAAAAGGAAAACAGGAACTAAGACAGAGGTAAAACTTGACATTACACCCCCTCCCGGAAGGCGCATCTTCGCGCCGTAGAACAACAGAGGGGGGGTACGGGTGGGAACTTAGGAGGAGGCTCAGAAGGAGGACAGATACCCGGGAGGGGGCCGGCAGACAGAGTCCAGGGAGGTGATGATGGAGGGAGGAGCCAGGGAGGAAACAGGAGGAAGTTGGAGCAAGAAGGAGCCAAGCAGGACCCAGTCCACAGCCATAACGGTGGCCCATAGTGGGGCCGATGGAGGGAGGAGCCATGGAGGAGGAATGGCTGCCGACTCCAGGGGGGCGACCAATGGCGGCGGAGAAGGTGGTGGAGGAGCCCAAGGAGGAGACGGAGAGCCGATGAGCCAGGGCGATGGGGAGGATCCGGAGGTCCTAGGCGGAGCAGATGGCACCAGCGACCGACGCGAAGGCGTGGATCCAGGAGGCTGCGGTGGAGCCGGAGTGACAGAGGACTGAGGAGAAGCCGAGGGGATGAAGGAGCCTGACAGAGCCGGAAGGGCGACGGGACGAGACGAAGCCAGAGGAGTGGAGTCCCGAGGCGCAGGATGGTCGACGCCAGACCAAGGCGGAGCCGGAGGGACGAGGGAGCCCAGCGGAGCTAGTGGACTGCCAGGCCACGGCGGAGAGGAGGGAGCTAGGAGCCATGGTGGAGCCGACAGGTCAACGGGCCGAGGCGGAGTCCGGAGCCCAGAGGCTGGAGGCGGAGTCAAGGGTTACTCTGACCACGGCGACGCTGGAGGATGGCAGTCGCATAGTGGAGCTTGCGCCGCATAGACGGTGGGCTGAGGGCAGGCAGAGGGGCTACCAGACGACAGCGGAGGAGGCAGGAGCGGGAGGGAGGGCGGGCCTTTGTGAGCCGCTGGGCGAATAATAATAACAACATTACGAAGATGTTTTGATGTATTTTAAGAACATTTCTTCCAAAAATGTGCCCAGCCTTTACATTATGTTAAGCCAAAGTACTTGGAACATTCCTTGTAGATAAAGTCTATAAGAGACAGAAAGAGTGTGTTTGTGTGTAAATCTCACACACCTGTCAAGCCAGGCCAGCATGCCCTTGGCAGCCCCTATCAGCTCCACCACAGCGGTGAGGAACACGTTAGGTGGTTTGTTTGGACTTCCTCCATCATAAGAAGGGTTTTTCCTGCGCTCTGACGCACAGTTGTGCAAGTTGTTGGATGCTGCTCGCATCTGACCTACCAGAGTCTTCAAGTTATCAGTTTCCACGCCACAGTTCTGCAACAACAAATAAGCATTCACATTAGTCATTTTAGATTCAACTAGATTTTTACATCTAAAGAAAGTGGTGCTTTTCCATTCAGTCAAAAGTCGATGACACAATGCTACCCTATTGGGTGTTACTACAGTGCTATGTTTTAGCGTGTTGCTTTGCAGTTGCTAGGGTGTGTTGAATGGTTGCTTACTGGCCCAAGTAAAAAAAAAGAGCCCAATTCTAAGAGAGAGAGATCTGTAGATACTCTTGTGAGAAATAAGTATACTTTAGCCTATCCTTAAAAAGAGTAAACAAAAATACTGTAATATATATATATATATATACTTAAAGGTTGATGGTCCCTTTGACTTCTATAGTATTTTTTTTCCTTGCTATGGAAGTCAACGGGGGCCATCAACTGTTTTGTTACCCACATTCTTCAAAATATCTTCTTTTGTGTTGTACAGAAGAAAGAAACTCATACAAATTTGGAACAAATGAGGGTGAGTAAACGATTTTCATTTTTTTTTGTGTGTGTGAACTATCCTTTTAAGTGCGAAATTTAATAATTTTTTCAGACACTTGATGTAGTAGCATGTTAACAGCAATTCAATGAAAATGTACTAAACTGTAGTTTAAATGCTGAAATTTAGAGTGCTTTTTTGACCCACCTGTTGTCATTGAAATATGGTGTGTACTGCCGAATATACTGACAAGCATTTATGATAAACTAAAACATACTTTAACGTAATCTCTATTGAAGCTTGTATGTTATGCATTTAAATATATTTTGTAATTACACACTTGTAATGATCAAGTTCTAGTTTAGTACATATACTAACTTAAAATATCAAATAATGCACTACAGTTAAAATTTGTTAGACAACACATCAGAATAAGTGTATTTGTTTAAAGCAAGTTAAAAGATTATTAAAACATGATTAAAAAAAAATACTTTACAACACTACACTTTTGCAATTAAGTGTTTTATAAAACAGTTATGAAAGTGTCTTAATATTATCTAAGAACTGTTTTAAAAATATACTTTTAAGATTTGAAGTACTCTACATGTGCAAGCTGTCCCATTTTACTGTCAGGCTGAAGTTTAAAACGTAGGATTAGGGGTTTGTTCAAATCCCTAATCATAAGCAATAATAACAGTGATGCTAACAGTACCACAAACAAATGCCTCGCTTATCAAGCGCTAAAGCAGTTTCCGTTTGTGTATATTCCACTTTAATGATATGCCATGTGAAGTATGTGGTGTTTGTAATGCCATGTGACAGTGGCTACAGCGCACGGGCCATTCTCACAACCTTTCCATCTAAAAATCCCATCACATTCCATCGCACCGGTCAGAGCCGTCGCATGAACATGGTCACTGCCTGACTTCAAAGGGATTCCAGAAAGCCGTCTCTGCCCTAAACCCAGCCAGACACCGACCGACAGACTTGAAGTCTGCCAAAAAGTGCAGAGACTTTGGCCTGGTCAGCTACAACAACACAGAATACAGGTGTTTGAGAGAAATATTAACCTGCACTGAGTTCAAAGAGGATGCAGGTGCTCGTCTGGAATCTTCTCTTGTTGTTGTATTATAACAAAGCTTTAGCTATGATGAGTTCATGATGGCAGAATTATTAAAGGAATGAAAAGGGGTAATCCACCCTCTGTTCATTTCATGCTGCCCTCTTCAACTGCCAGAAATTAAGAGCAGAATCTCTCACAGTGTCTCAATACGCTAGAGCAAGGGAGGAGGAGATGAGAATACGTGGAAATTTCTTTCTTCTTTATTTTTTTATTAAATTAGTCTTTAATAATCCAACAGGGAGACAGAGCACAAGGAAGACGTTCACAACAAGTAGACCCGACGAAGAACTAAGGAACAGACAGGAACTTATAAACACAGGATAATTACAAACACAGGTGAGCAGAATCCTCAATCACTAAACAAGAACAGGAAACATGACCAAAAAAGGAAAACAGGAACTAAGACAGAGGTAAAACTTGACATTACACCCCCTCCCGGAAGGCGCATCTTCGCGCCGTAGAACAACAGAGGGGGGGTACGGGTGGGAACTTAGGAGGAGGCTCAGAAGGAGGACAGATACCCGGGAGGGGGCCGGCAGACAGAGTCCAGGGAGGTGATGATGGAGGGAGGAGCCAGGGAGGAAACAGGAGGAAGTTGGAGCAAGAAGGAGCCAAGCAGGACCCAGTCCACAGCCATAACGGTGGCCCATAGTGGGGCCGATGGAGGGAGGAGCCATGGAGGAGGAATGGCTGCCGACTCCAGGGGGGCGACCAATGGCGGCGGAGAAGGTGGTGGAGGAGCCCAAGGAGGAGACGGAGAGCCGATGAGCCAGGGCGATGGGGAGGATCCGGAGGTCCTAGGCGGAGCAGATGGCACCAGCGACCGACGCGAAGGCGTGGATCCAGGAGGCTGCGGTGGAGCCGGAGTGACAGAGGACTGAGGAGAAGCCGAGGGGATGAAGGAGCCTGACAGAGCCGGAAGGGCGACGGGACGAGACGAAGCCAGAGGAGTGGAGTCCCGAGGCGCAGGATGGTCGACGCCAGACCAAGGCGGAGCCGGAGGGGGTGGAGCCAGTGGACTGCCAGGCCACGGCGGAGAGGAGGGAGCTAGGAGCCATGGTGGAGCCGACAGGTCAACGGGCCGAGGCGGAGTCCGGAGCCCAGAGGCTGGAGGCGGAGTCAAGGGTTACTCTGACCACGGCGACGCTGGAGGATGGCAGTCGCATAGTGGAGCTTGCGCCGCATAGACGGTGGGCTGAGGGCAGGCAGAGGGGCTACCAGACGACAGCGGAGGAGGCAGGAGCGGGTGGGAGGGCGGGCCTTTGTGAGCCTCTGGGCTTTCAAGCCAGAACTTAGCAACGGGAGCCCTCTCCTCTTTGGTGTGGCACAGTCACCGCGCCATACACCGCTCACCCTCAGCCGCGGTGCAGGGGGCGGAGCTCCTATCCGCGCTCACATCGTCGGTGACTTTCTCCCTCGTGGCGGGCGTTGTTGCCAGCCCCCTCCTGTGTGCCCGCCCTCCTACCGAGCCTCCTCCTTAGTTCCCACCCGTGATATGTCAGGATTATGGACCCGTTTTGCCCCTGTTTCTGTTTCAGTGTTCCCTTATTTGATCATGTTCCTGTTCTCGTTGTCTCATTATTAGTTGATTCCCCACACCTGTCTGTCCCTCGATAAGTTTAGTATAAATGTGTAGTCTGCCTCATGTTTCCTGGTCGGGTCTTCTGTCACAATACACTGGAGCAAGGGAGGAGGAGACGAGGAGACATGGAGATTTCACAAAATGAGAGTCTTTAATAATCCAACAGGGAGACAGAGCACAAGGAAGACGTTCACAACAAGTAGACCCGACAAAGAACTAAGGAACAGACAGAAACTTATAAACACAGGATAATTGCAAACACAGGTGAGCGGAATCATCAATCACTAAACAAGAACAGGAAACATGACCAAAAAAGGAAAACAGGAACTAAGACAGATGTAAAATATGACAGACAGTCTATAATCCTGACACACAGACTGTAGGGGCTGTTTAATGTTGAATGAGTTTAACGCAAATAACACCATCAGATCTCAAAACAAGCATTTGATTATTTAAATCTCCTGTTTAAAAATAGCCATATTTTAAATGGTTTTCTGTCTTGCATTTATCTCTCAAAATGATGGATGTCATTATAAATGTGGAGATTTAAAAAAATTCACAATTTCAAAGGAAAAAAAAATTCACCGTCATGTACCGTGAAACCGGTATAATTTAGAAAAATACCGTGATATAAATTTTTGGTAATACCGCTCAGCACTAATTTGTTGTTTTTTTACTGGTAGCATTAGAAATTGTTCAGACTCCTCTATCAATAGTCCAATGTTCATGGACATGCAATGGATTCCAGATGAAACGGTTTCTATGGATCACATACATTTTTGAGTCTGTCTTCTACTAAACTGTGGTACTTTACCGCAATGGAACTGAGCCAGATAGCTTTGGGGAGTTTAGCACGTCCTCATGAAAGCAAATGTAAAAATAACCAGAGACCTAACAGATACAACACAGAGTTAAGATGAGGCTCAATCCGCCAGGCGGAAACTACTGGAACAATGGCGTGACATATTTTCCTGTGCTAGCTTGCTGTGTGTTTGTCTGTATGGGTTTGTGTGTGCGAGCGCTGGGCGGGGGGCTCTCTGACAGGTGGGTGGGTCACATCTGTTTCCTGCTCTCCAGGAGATATCTTCCAGAACATTCTACCCATGAGTGCTATATGCTGACCTCTCACAAATTCAACACCGCAATGTCTATTCCAGCCCTCATACACTTCCTCTGTGGTTCTCCGCTCACTACTTCTTAGAACAGGTGATGCTTAAAAACAAACGGAAAATCTTTTCTCAACAACATCCTTCTGAAAAGCCACCCGGTCTGACAGGTAGAGCTCCAACATGTCACACCAAAACAAAAAGCTTCTGCTTACTGTTTGCTGCAGGCGCATTCATTCATTCAAGAAACACACCTTTTGTACAATTTTTGTACAATTATGGACGGATGTAAAGGATTAACTCACTCATTGTTGTCATTTGCTCACTTACGTGTTCCAAACCTGTATGACTTTCTTTTTGCATATGATGACCAGGTGCTGTCAACCTCCAAAAAACACCATAAAACCACCACAGTTTTAACATAAACTAATAAACTTAATGTGATGTATATTTGTCAGTCATGCATAAATGGAACGGTTAGGAAACAAGTAAGATTTCAATATAACTGGATGTGTTTTAATTACAAAATAACCAGGTTTATATATTTAGCATCAATCAATCTAAATTATTTTAATCTCATACAAATGAACTAATATTGCTTGTTCCACAGCTAGCAATATTTTAACCAGGCTTCGTACTTTTTAACGGAATACATTTCATTTTCACAATGAACAGATTTATGCTGATTCTAAGCAATTTGAATAAATGCATTTTTAAAATATGATTTTTTTAAATAAAATCAAACAGATGCAAATACTCAATAAAAAAAACAACAACTATGCAATGATTTTTGAGTGTAGAAATCTAACGTTTCTTACCTGTTTCAATTATCCATGACTGACGCATCATTAAGTCTAATAGTTTGTTTACGTTTAATCTGTGTAATCCAAATGGATTGAAATTTTATATGCAATTTAAATACATCTTAAATTTAGGCCTAGATTTTAAAGTAATCAATATATATATATACAGTATATATATTTTTTTTTTGTTTTTTGTTTTTTTGAGGGGGGTGGGGTGAACTATCCCTTTAAAGGGGTCCTATTATGCTTTTTCACTTTTTCAACTTTAGTAAGTCTGTAATGTTGCTGTTTGAGCATTAAAAAAAGATCTGCAAAGTTACAAAGCTCAAAGTCCACTTCAAAAGGAGATATTTTATTTAACAGAAATCACTTTTCAAAAACTACAACGAACGACTCGTTTGGACTACAACGCATATTTTCCAGGATTTGTGATATCACAAATATCGACGAATGGGATGAGACCTGGTTGAGCTGCACTAGAGAAGGCAACGAGTGTTATCACTATGTCGGAGACACGCTAGCTTTCCTAAGGCAGACGAACTTAGAGTGGTTACAATCATCCGGGTTTAAATCGTGCTCAAATTGATTTGATTTTGACGCAATATTTACACTGAAGCTCGCAGGCAGCTATGGTAAGGGGCGTGACATTTCCCGACCAGAAACCGACTCCGCTGAGTGCTCCCAATAACAACACACACTGGCCCAGCTAACCAATCACAGCACATTTCGTATTTCAGAAGGCGGGCCTTCATTTGATACAGGAACTATTTGAGCCATTCATGCCAGACTGGGGAGAGAGGTGTTGTAATAATGTAAAATATGTGAAAAATAATGTGTTTTTCAAACAACCTATGAGAGCATGTTCTAGTACACCCCCAAAACAAAATCAAGACTTTATAAAAGAGCATAATAGGACCCCTTTAAGACACATTTGATGCTTATATATATTGTATAAGCTTCCTTACTAAAAGTACCATTTCACATACAAACAAATTACATAGAAAAATGGCGGTCAGTGTCATCAACATCAGTGTCTCTTTAGGGTGCAGTTTCCTATTATAAGGTCCTGTGTCAGTCTCCTATCTTAACAGAATAGACTCTGAATGCACACAGTGGACACTGTTTGTTCCAACTGACCCTCCCTATTCATATCCACCACAATGTCGGGACAGAGCGACAGCTAACACGGCTTCTGCGATAAGAATCGTTTGCATTGTGTATATGCATTGCATATAGTATAGTGTAAAATTAATCATTTAAAAAAATAAGTTTAGGCATCACAACATAATAATGTAAAGTATGAAAAATGTTAGATATAATATATTGGTATAATATTGGTTATCATCAATATTAGAGAGTTTTAAATCAATATTTATATAAAAATATATATTTTCAATTTTTTGGGGGGGTGAACTATCCCTTTAAGACAAATTTGATGTTGCCACACTGGAAATGTAAGTTCAAGTTGAGTGCATTGCATTGTGCCAATATATATATTTTTTTTTTTTGCACAAAATTGCATTAAAATGCACAACTTTTAAGCCAATAAATAATGTATTAAAATACATTAATATATTAAATGAAACTTCTACAACAAATTAGTAGTATGCTACACTGTAGTCACATGATCTCATCATATTTCATGTGAGCGGTATCCAGTAATCTTCAACTATTTTGATTATAGGCTATAAAATGTCTTAACATTTAGCAGTGCAATAAAATAATGAGTAAAGAAAGAGTTGCCACACTGGACATTGCATTGTGGGATACTGTATTCTATACAGTGTTATACACTGCATAATTTTGGAATTTTAGGCCAAATCTACAATAGATCTAAATATTTCATGAATATAGAAAATCTACATACTGCTCACAGCATACATACTAAATATTGCAGGAACAGTAAGAACAGCATGGCAGTGTGCTAGACATAACCTATGCTAAATACTTTAAAAAGGAGGGCAAAGGTCAGCACCTATATATACTTCCTGATGGAGATAAATATGATTGGACAAGGTTTCTCCGGGAAATCTGATTGGATGTGTGGAAGCAAAATCCTATCTGATTGGACAGGAGTGAGCTTTTGGGGCAGCTGAAGCACTGACCAATGCGCAAAGGAGATCCACAGCCTCCAGAATCAGCTCCTGGTGGCCGACACGGGTCACCGTCAGCTCCACCAGATCCTGATGGGAAATCTTCAGAAGCTGCTCTCCATTGATCTTCTCTCTCTCGAAGTTAGGAACATACTGCTGGAGACTGTCGTCCAGCCCTGAGAGACAAACAGAAAGTGAGAATGAGAGACAGAACACAAAGAAACTCTTTCAGGGAGAGTGTGGATCCACATGGGTTTTGACACCACAAGCGCCTGTGCAAACATTAAGATGTTGAGTCAATATAAGACATTTGCACTAGCCTGAAGAGTCCCACTCTCCTCAGTATTTCTCACGTCAAATGCCAGTTACCTGATCTGAGAACAGATCATTGCTATATAAGGGTAATCAAATAAAGCAAGATCTATGAGATCACATCCCTGTCCTGTGGTTTACGTGACTGGACTCCATGTGTGTGAGAAAATGCAGTCATGCTGTCATTAATTAAAGGGGTGTTCGGTGGTTTGTTTCTAGGCTTAGTTTATGGGGTGCAGTCTAACTTCGTTTTTTTTTTTTAACTCATTATTTTTCACATAATTTACCTTTATTCCACACCGCTCTGTCCCTTCTCTGAGAAACGGGCTGATCTTTTCCTGTTTTTATGAAGCCCCTCCCTCAGAAATAGGCGATGGGCTCTGATTGGTTAGCTAGCCCAGTGTGTTGTGATTGGCTAAACCGCCTCTAGCGCGCGTCTAAACATCCCGCCCCTCACCTCAGCGGCATGTGCTCCGGCTGTATTGTAAACAAACTTTTAGATACGCTGGTATTTGTAAATGCTACTGCTTATGTTAGCTTTTAATAAACGGTTTTATACCTTGATTAAAGCTTTAATACAGTACGGCAACTGCACGCTCGTCCCTGTTTAACGCTTCTCATAGCTATGTGAAAATAAGTGTATAATTGTAACAGTTCATTGTTGGAGCTGAGCTGAATGAGAGAGAGAGAGAGAGAGAGAGAGAGATGCAGAGCAGGGGACGCGAGACACATAATTTCACATAACTTGTGAATCCATTAGAATCGTTAGAAGACAGAATCGCGATTCATATATGAATAGATTTTTACGTGCACCCTTAGTTTTCTCTTCCCCTTCTCTAAAGCAGCGTGTGGCCTCGCCCCCTTTGCTGCGTGTTCCCGAGGGCGGGGTTTATGTAAAATTCTGGGTTCTTGACATAACGGACCCGGGAAGTAACTCGTTGTAGTCCCTTACCAGTCGTTTTTGTAGGCATTAAACTGCCAGAATTTTAAAAGACGATATCTCCGTTTGCATTGAACTTTCAGCGCTGCAATTTTGCAGATATTGTTTATGCCCAAACAGCAACATTACACACTAACTAACGTTAAAAAAGTTAAATCGTAATCAACCACCCCTTTAAACAAACACACACACAAGTTGTGTCTGACGGCTGGCACAGTAAAGCCCCGTTCACACCAAGAACGATAACTATAAAGATAACGATATTAGCGTCCACACCAGCGGACGATATCGTCTGTTTATTCTATGCGCACGCTCGTCATGCCGCTTTAAATCCTCCAGCTGTCAATGTTTGTATCATTCTTCAGCTGGAAAAAAATCATTCTGGAAGTGATTGCAATTATATCGTTTCTCTGTGCCTTTATCGTTATAGTTGTGGTGTGGACTCTGCTATTCTTTATTATTGAGAACGATTTTTAGAACGATATCTTTATCGTTATCTTTATAGCTATCGTGCTTGGTGTGAACAGGGCTTAAGTCTTCGTTAAGCAACTTTGCCTGTTTTTATTGTGTGATTTCAAAATACAGTTAGCAAATGATGTCAAAATAACCCTTTCATGTGAGCTCATGTTTTGCTGAAATGTAAAAATTAATTTTAGGAATTACCAACTTAATTTATTCCAGCATATAAGAGGGTTGGCATAAATGGGTGAATACCATCTCTCAAGACCAATTTTGGGCCATATTGCACCCCAAAGTCAGAAGACAGTAATAATACATTTGATTTAATATACATAAAAAATTGAAATTTAATAAATAAGCAAACAAACAAACAAATACATATTTTTGTATGGTTTCCCTAAATTTACACTTATAACTGTAATTAAAAAAAAAGATTTAAATAGTATACATCATAATTATATAAAGGCCTATATTGAATCACATTTATTTGAATTATCATTTAAAATAATTAGAATTACAAAAAAGTCCAAAAGCAAAATATACAGACAAAGTAATACAAAATAAGCCCAATTAATCATTCCCATTTATCAGTGTGTAAATTTACAGTAATAAGAAATCGCCTTACCAACCGAGCAATTCATGCTAATCCAATAAATTAATCATCATATCATGTAATACATTTTTTTATTAATGATTTTTTAATTTAATTTTAATTAATTAAAAGTTTTAATTGACAGCTCTAGTCACAATCCAAAAAAAACTTAATGATTCTAAAAATACACTGTGAAAAATTATTTTTCAACTGTTAATAAAACTAAAAAGAATGTGTTTTACAGGAAAATACTATTTCAGTCTTTCTACTTCAAACCCCCATGTTTAATTCAATGTGTTGCTTGCCGTTTACTTCTAAATTTACTAGAAAATAGTATAAAAGTACATCCAAATTTTATTTTAGTGTAAGCTTTATTTTCTATACATTTTACTATATTTATCTTGGAGAGAAATGACCTGGGCATGTTTTTGTAAGATTCACCTTTATTTGAATGCATTTCACTGGAAGGCTATAAAGACTTACAGTACTGTGCAAACCAAGTCTGGGAAAGACACAGAGAAGCTCTTTCCCCCTGAATATTAGCTGAAACTTTTGTGTGAATCAGGGGAGGTAAGCTCAAAACAATCTTCTGTCCACTGTTTGTGTGACTGCAGTATGAAAAGTGGCTCTTTGTGGGGGGTAGACGCCACTTTTAAATTCAAAGTGAATGCGAGAAAAGGAGGCAAAGAGGGGTCAAAGGGCAAAGTTAGGGACTCCTGAATACCCTCCACCCTCAACGCCCCTACTGAGAGACAACAGCTGCATTTTCTGAGCTCAAAAAGAGAGACAGTGTCAATTGAGCCGCCAGAGAAAAGCTGCCACAAACGAGAAAGTGTCAACAATAACAGTCCACCGATGTAGTGTGAGCAAACTAAACTCAGCTTTTGTTATCTATAATTCTTAAGGTATTTCTGTGTTAAATAACCTGGCGAAGCTAAAGAGATGAAGGCATGTGTCGTTCAGTTTGACTGACATGCACATTTGGTGATAAAAGGTCGTCTATGCTGTGTGGATGTCTGTAAGCCGGTGCAGTGAAAAGCCAGGTTAAGTTTGAGACAGCTAAGTAGAGATAAAATCTAGAAATCAGAATCAGAATCAATAAGATTTATTGGCAAATATGCTTATACACAAGGGATTTGCCTTAGTGAAGCTTCTAGTAAAAATAATTAAATTAAATTAATTTAAAAAGCATTCACAGAATTGATTGACTAGTCTATCAACTCAAAAATGCAAAAAAATTAAAAAAAATTAAATAATTTTAGAAAGTATTAAAGGGGTCATATGATGCTGCTAAGGCCGGGATAGAGTGAGCTGAGGCGGCGGAGTCGAGAACAGCGCACCCGGCGGATGCGACGAATGAGCGGCAACCACATGTGACGACCCCGGGCTGGATTCCGCTTCGTCCACGGTGAAAGTTGATGTATTCCCTCAGCGACCAGCACGGATCAGCTCTAGGCATGACGAAGCAGATATCGTCCTCTTTTGGAAGACCAAACAAAGTAGTTTCGCTTTCACAACGAAGCACACAGCGTCTTCACGACATGGCTGCAGCATCAACAATACTACAGCGAGAATAAAAGTTACGCCTTCTTTCTTTGCGTGAACATCTGGGCGGCGTTATGCAAATCTTTCCACATAGTGAGGTAGATATGTGGGGGCGTGTTAGAACGAGCCATTTTAGGTAGGCGTGGCTGACTCTGAACTTTTATAAAGAATATCTCTTTGGATTTGAGACTTTACAGACCTTCTTTATGCACCAAGAGCTTGTAACACTCCAAAGAGAAAGGAAAAATTGAAATCGCATCATATGACCCCTATAAGAATGTCAAATAAGACCCCTCAATGAGTTTAGGGTTATTTGGTCAACTTTTGTTTTAGTGGGAAAGTGATCTACCACCTGAAAACATTTGAGAACCATTGCATTAGCCTTATATACATGAAAAAAACAGTCTCTTCTGCGTTTCTATTTCCAGCTCCTACAATCTTAGAAGTTTGACCGTCTCACGGTTCATAGGAGAAAGTTGAAGAAAACATGAAGGAGGATGTTTGTGGGTGGAAATCTGTTTACATGATCACATGCTCTGCGAGCCTTCAAATTAAGCATTACAAGAAAAATATATTTAATATCCAAAAAAGACAAGAAAACACCATAAACCCCTCATAAACATAATCCATTTGATTAATTTTACAATTCATTCCAAGTCTTCCGTAGCCACAAAAGCTTGTGAGGAATTCAAGCTGTTATACACTACTAATCTTCTCCTCTGCCGCAGCACAAGTCATATCAAAGTGAACGAACATGAGCAAATGCTGATTTTATTTTTTAAGATGAACTCTTTAAGACAAACTAATAAGTGGAAGAAAGATACATTAAAAAGTTAACAAAATGAAAGTCCTAACTGAGCTAAACACTCACGAAGAGCTATAGCCCAGTGGTTCCATGTGACAACAACTTCTAATCTTGTTTAGAAAAATGCCTCAGATATAAACACTTAACCCTGGTGGGTAAATTTAGCAGAGATAAATGTATTCACACTACAGTAATCTCATGCTGTAAGTTACGAAACTTGAAAAAGTTGGCTGCTTTGACTGAATGCATGAGGTCTTTCTTGTGGTGTTATGTGGTGGGAATCAGACACCACAAAGCCCACTAATCGTATCCATTGAGCTCACTCACATCCAAACGACTAACAAGCTTAAAAGTGCTGTATTAGAGGGCCGAGGCACCCAAGCTTCAGTTACAAATGAGAGGGCAGGGTGTCTCTCTCCTCCACGGCCTGTCTTTCTCCTGATGGAGTCTCTCATTAACAGAGCTGGCCTGCTGCCCTGAGAGAGCGGTGCTGAGAAAGTCAGCATGTGTACAAAAGGCAGTAGCAGTGTGTACTTCTAAAGCTTTCCTACCGAGTCTTTGGAGACCTGAAGAATGTTTATTGTTCTCCGTGTGCGACTGAAACTCCTCCAAGATTCTGAAACAGAGCCGAACGTTACTCTTCCACTCCATATCTAGGCCTACATGAATCACTGGCCATTCCATTTTTGCCCTTTAGTAGACTCTCTAGTAGATCCTCTTCTAGCTCCACCATGACAGTAGCTGAATGAGAAACATGGTTGTAGAGGTTTAATTCAACTATAGCATTTAAGAATGCATACTATAAAGAAATTGTATTGAATGTGCAACTTGTAGTGCACTTCAAATCTGTTATAATCTGTGCACTTTGTAATAATGTCAAAATAAAAGTTTTATATTCGTTTTAATCTGTCAGTGTTTTAAAGTACACTTATTTTAATGTGTTAATGTACAGTATTGATTATAATGTTAACGGTAATGTGTTATTTGAGTATTACAATCAAAGTGAATATATTTTAAATGTACTAAAATTCAACACATTATAAATGTGCAATTCACGACATACATGTTTTAATAGAAATGACATTAAACTATATTTTAGTTTACTATAAATGCTTGTAAGTACATTTGGCACTACACATTAATCATATTTTAATGACAATTGAAGAAATTATGAAATTACGTATAAAGATGCACTTTAAGTCCTAATAAAAAGTGAGTCATCAAAGCACTCTTAAATAAAACTAATTGCATTTAATATAAATGTAATAAATTTTCATTTTCATTAATTGCAAATACATAACAAATAGTTTGCACTTAAGTACAGTATATTATTATGTAATAAGCACTTTATTTGTTTACTTTTACTTTAAATTTTTACATGGGATACCCCTTTAAAGTATCAAATCTGTCATCTTTACTTAGAGTATGTTAGCAAAACATCTACTATAATAAAATTAAATATTTGCAATTTGTTGTGATTTGGCTTGCCCACTTAATGGTGTACGACCATTAACATCTTTTAAATTATTTGTTACTGTACATGTAATATGTAACTGAAGCTATATATTGTGAATTTTCTCGTCTTTGTTTTTTCTGTTAGCTTACATTTGTTTACATATGCAAATGTTCAATTTATACGTATATCATTTTTTTGTTTTATCAGGCATTACAAATGACTACCACATGTGAGCAATAAGTAGCACAAAGCCATTTACTATTAAACACAGACTAGCTGGCCTTGTCATTTACTAGCGTATACATTGTTTAACTAGCCTTAGTCTGCTCATCACTGTGGACACGTGCTTAGTTGTCTGAGCTGTGAATAAGTGAAGTTTGGCGCACATTCCGCAGTCTGGGGGGTCAATAGAGGGAATGTTTGCTCCGCCCCTCCTCTCCCATCAGAAACAAGTGTTCGCATGGAAAGCAAGAGTGGATGAAAGAAACATTTGGTGCATTTAGTGTCCCTCTCAATAGTGAAATTTTTTTGTTTTATCAGGCATTACAAATGACTACCACATGTGAGCAATAAGTAGCACAAAGCAATTTACTATTAAACACAGACTAGCTGGCCTTGTCATTTACTAGCGTATACATTGTTTAACTAGCCTTAGTCTGCTCATCACTGTGGACACGTGCTTAGTTGTCTGAGCTGTGAATAAGTGAAGTTTGGCGCACATTCCGCAGTCTGGGGGGTCAATAGAGGGAATGTTTGCTCCGCCCCTCCTCTCCCATCAGAAACAAGTGTTCGCATGGAAAGCAAGAGTGGATGAAAGAAACATTTGGTGCATTTAGTGTCCCTCTCAATAGTGACATGACATCAGTCTTCTCCATCAGCAGGAGATGAGGGACAACAAAGGCAGTAGTGGGGGGTGGGGGAGAGAGAGAGGGATGGAAAAGAGAGTTTCCTCCATCCAAACCTTCCAGAACTCAACAAAGCTTCCACATAATCGGCTGTCGTGCTGTTCCTGAAGCTCTGCTTATGTATTCTAGGGTATTTCCAGCAGTGATATAACAGTTTCCTGTTTGAGGGAGTTTGAGCTCATTGAGACTCAATTATCCTGAATAAATTGACTGCACTGACTGCTCCCAAATGGTACCTGAATAATACTGTTGAATAGGAATAGAGGGATCATATAATGAAAACTGGATTTATTTCATATGCAAAATGGTTAGCAAAGTCAAGCCGAGGCATTTCTCTCAGCAGTTACATGTGACACAGGAATGAGACAAGCTACATAAACTCGAAATGAACTGGAAAGGACGTATGGACGGACGAACAGACAGACAGACAGACAGACAGACAGATAGATAGATAGACAGATAGATAGATAGATAGGAGATAGATAGATAGACAGACAGACATATAGACCGATAGATAGATAGATAGATAGATAGATAGATAGATAGA
>NW_015505837.1:66563-67864 GCF_001515645.1 Sinocyclocheilus grahami
AATAGACAGATAGACAGACAGCTAGATAGATAGATAGATAGATAGATAGATAGATAGATAGATAGATAGATAGATAGATAGATAGATAGATAGATAGATAGATAGATAGATAGATAGATAGATAGATAGATAGATAGATAGATAGATAGATAGATAGATAGATAAATGGACGCAGACAGATAGACAGACAGACAGATAGATAGACAGACAGACAGACAGACAGACAGACAGATAGATAGATAGATAGATAGATAGATAGGAGATAGATAGATAGACAGACAGACATATAGACCGATAGATAGACAGACAGACAGATAGATAGATAGATAGATAGATAGATAGATAGATAGATAGATAGATAGAAAGACAGACTAGATGGATGTACGGATGGATAGATAGATGGATGAACATATAGACAGACAGAAAGATAGATAGACAGATAGTTGGATAGATGGATGAACGTATAGATAGACAGACAGACATACAGATAGATAGATTGATAGACAGACAGACGGATATACGAATAGATAGACAGACAGATGGATGGATGGATAGACAGATGGCTTGGAGAAAGAGCTTTGATTCTTCCACTGCACAAAACCTTAATATATTGTGACATTAAACGTCAGACAGTGTAGAGAGAGTATTAATCACAGCAGGATAGATTGTGGGTTTGTTTAAGTTTAAAGTTCAGCTGTGGGTTGGCACTCATGCCAACTCTTACCCCATCAAACGCCTTTATGCGTAAGGACAGTAACTTTTGTTTACCCTCCCAGGACGAATCTCTTTCTAACACTGGACTGCTCCAATAGGGGCGTCTGACTCCATGTGCCAAGAGACTGCAGCACCAGCTCGGCTCCATTCAGCTGTCCGTCTGCTGGAGAAAGCACATTTCTCATGCTACATTCCTCTTATTCAGGCAGACAGTGTGATGTGCCTCTGGTTTTGTTCAGGCTCTGGCACACAGGAGGTTATAGAGCAGGAGAGCAGGCGTTGTGCCCGCTCCGGTCTGACTGGGATGTGTTACAGTGGGTAGAGGAGCAGTTTAAATAAGAGTGACTACACTGCACTTTCACATCTGCTGCTGTACAACACACATGCTATCATTCTGAACTGAGTGCCGAGTGGGGTTACAAATATAGACTAGATTTTTTTCAGTTTCAGTTGTGGGTGGTTGTCAGAGCCTTGCTATGCCATTGCTAGGTTGCGTTAGGTCTTTTTTTTTTTTAAGTATGTTGCTAAGGGGTTCCTAGGTTTTTCTGGGTTATTTTGAAGTATGTTGCTAAGGGGTTACTAGGTTG
>NW_015505837.1:68345-71478 GCF_001515645.1 Sinocyclocheilus grahami
GATAGATAGATAGATAGATAGATAGATAGATAGATAGATAGATAGATAGATAGATAGATAGATAGATAGATAGATAGATAGATAGATAGATAGATAGATAGATAGATAGATAGACAACTGTCACCTGTCTCCTCTCTTCTGGTGGCGGGGCGGTGCTAAGTGTGTTTGTGTCTGCGTGTGCGTATGACTCAGAGTCAACGTTACTAACAAAGATGAAACTGTTGTCTCCGCCTGATATACAAACAGTCCAACCGCAGTCACGCAACTCATGTGTGACAATGATTCACAGACGAGTCCCAAAAGTACCTACAACACAACGATGAGTCTCTGGTACAGTGATGATGTCAGAAGAGCAGTGATGTGGCCAGGATGTACAGAAGCGATTTGATCACTAAATGAGGGAAACATGTCTACTGTATTGAGTGAAGTGTGTCAGTCTGCTGAAATATGCGGGCGTGTTACTGCACGATTCCTGCTGATAACAGATAATCACATCAACAACTTCAGGCAATGTGGCATATTTTCAGCCAAACGTATTTCTCCACCTAGTCTGTTTGAATTGCACTGGATGATGTATGTGCAATATTTGTATTGCTCAGTCTAAAGGTCACTGAAACTGCAGTCACGTTTTGCTAATTATCCACAGATTTCCTGCAGATTGCTTCAAAAGCAAACACATATAGCTTTTATAGCTAATAAAATACATACCATGCTGCAATAATCAGTGACCTGCCTACCTGGCGACAAAAAGCTGGTGTGTGTGAACGGTTGGTGTAGCGTGACCTCATAAGAACATGTAAACACACAGTAACGGCTAATGCCAGGACTAGCAGAACAGGCTAATAAACTCAGGATTCAAATGTAAACACAAGGCCATGCTTGAATCCTGGATCTGTGAGGTTTGCTGCTCCGCTGGTTCGCTTACACTTAAATACGTAATAAAACAAGAAGGCAGAGGTAGGAGAGTATTGAATTCACTTCGATTTCTATGTAAATGAACTATTTTTATATTAAATGAACCTTAATTTTGAACAATATTTACTCAAAATTCACTTCAAATGTGACATGTTTGTTCAAGGAAATGGTTAGGCAATGTTGATCATTTTTAAATATATAGCCTGATATACTGTATCTGTGTTCATCAAGTCAGTTTAACAATGGGAGCTGATCCTAGATCAGTACACATACAGAACATATTAGAGACCAGGGTACCACATCTGTCATTGTCTGACACAGCTTTTATTGTCTCAAACTGGCGTCAGGAGAGATACGCTAGTCCTTCATTAGCACGAAAGGCCAACTTTTACCCAGAGTCTGAACAGCAGGTTTGAAACTTTCAAGGTGGCTCAGTATATAATTAGATGCATCTGTTGAAACATTGGCTCTGTTTAGACGTGTGTGAATGGCTTGGACCCAAACCATCTCAGAAGTCTTTCACATCGCATGGCCGGTCGTTTCTGGTTAGCACAGAATTATAGGTATTTCATATTGTGGTGGACCTTGATGATTTACTCAAGGTCTCCTCTAAGTGAAAGTTTTTATGGTGTTGTTTCAGGAAATTGGAGCAAGATGGAGAGCAAGTATGAAAACGTACAACTGAGTCAACAAAAACAAGCCGCAAATAATTGCAAAGGCAAACAAATATGTGGTAACTATCCAGAGATGGAAGTATTTTGTCTAATAGATAAATGGCATTCATAACATCTGATGCGCTGACATTATCAGCCGTTCAATCCTGAGTTCTGCTAGAACTCTAACAACAATAAGGCGGAAATACAAAGCAGTCTGAATGGGAAAACAATATCCAAAATGACCCATAATGATGTATAACATCCTTTACTATTGAAACGGTACAGTAGCTATAGAATGAGATCACTGTATAAATAAAATGACAATGAAAACATGAAAACAACTTTCAAATTTAAATGACCAACCACAAGATGTCCAACCTACTCAAAGAAATTTGCTTATGCAAATAAACTATTGACTCTTCAGTGGAATAATAATCTGGGAGTAAAAATTTCCATTGCTTCAATGTATCACTTTTTTGGTCTATTATTATTGCTATTAGAAATGTAGGCCTACTGGTATGTTTTATCACCAAAACAACAGCTGGTTTAAAAAATAATAATAAAAACTGATATTAAAGGGATAGTTCACCCAAAAATGAAAATTCTGCCATCATTTACTCACCCTCATGTCGTTCCAAACCCGTACGAGTTGCTTTCTTATGTTGAACACAAAAGAAGATATTTTGAAGATCGCTGGTGATCAAACAGTTGGTGGTTGTAGGAAAATAAATACTATGGAAGTCAATGGCAACCACCAACTGTTTGATCACCAGCGATCTTCAAAATATCTTCTTTTGTGTTCAACATAAGAAAGCAACTCGTACGGGTTTGGAACGACATGAGGGTGAGTAAATGATGGCAGAATTTTCATTTTTGAGTGAACTATCCCTTTAAATATATCTGTCGTATATTTATTTTCAGATATGAATTGTTTGGCAGAAGTTCAGTAGACTTTTCTTAAGCTTCAGAAGCTTTCCCGGTTTCGATCATGCTTAGGGAGGAATAAATAAACACTGAGTTTCTGTATTTGGTTAGGGATGTAGATGTTGCCTTCACAAACATTTACCATAGTAACCATGCTTTCTAATAAAAATTACTATTGTTTTTACAATAAAACCTTGGACGTCGATCATATTTATCAACACGTCAATATATATAAATAATAAATATTCATTTTAAGAATTAAAAATCATTTTAAAATGTCAAACTATGGTTATCATGGTGCATTTATGTAACTAATTAAAAGAACGATGTGTTGTGTTAAAGAGGTTTAAACCTGAGAAACAAGTTATTGAGTGCTTACCTCTGATCCAGTCCGCAACCTGAGTCGCTGTCCACTTTTCCATTCTTCTCTTCAGATATTCAGAAAGTTTCGCCCAAGTTCTCAAACTCACTTAAGTTACATAAAGTTTCCTAAGCTACACTTGAGCGTCCTTTCTCATGTCTAACCACTAAACACTAATGATCAGATCACAGGAACCGTGCGCACAGAGAGAGAGAGAGCGAGAGAGAGAGAGAGAGAGAGCGAGAGAGAGAGAGAGAGAGAGAGAGAGAGAGAGAGA
>NW_015505837.1:71664-74967 GCF_001515645.1 Sinocyclocheilus grahami
GTTACACGCTCACAGGTCAAATGTATACCGCTGCTGAATCGTCTGAATGGGTCAGTGAGGGTCAAACGCACGACTCGATATTCCCAGACATTTATTTTTTATTAATTTAGTCATTTAGCAGACGCTTTTATCCAAAGCGACTTACAAACTAATTGAATTGATGGGTGAATTGATGGGTTTTTGTTAAATGTGAGCCAAAATCATCACAATTAAAAGAACCAAAGACTTAAACTACTTCAGTCTGTGTGCATTGAATTTATTTAATACACGAGTTTCACAATTTGAGTTGAATTACTGAAATAAATGAACTTTGCCACGATGTTCTAAATTATTGAGATGTACCTGTATATATACACACATACATACATATATTATACACACACACACACAACGAAAAACAAGTAGATAGAATAGAAAAAATAGAAAGCTAGTGTTTGTTAGTTTTTTGTTGTTATTTTATTTAAATAAAAAATAAAACAAATAAGAAGATAAATATAGATAAAGTAGAATTAAAATAGAATAGAAAGTGCTAGAGTTAGAGGGTCAAATAAAGGTGGAACAGATGTATTTTTAGTCGTTTCTTGAAGATGGTTAAGGACTCAGCTGCTCGGATTGAGTTAGGCAGGTCATTCCACCAGCAGGGAACAGTTAATGAAAAAGTCTGTGAAATGAAGGTCAGTGAAGACATCTGAGGTCAAATTAGAAGTCTGTTATTTCTCAAAACACGTTATTTAAGCTGTATAGCCTACATTTACAGTTCACTGTTATGTTTATATTTTTGAAATAAGCCTCTTATGCTCACCAAGGCTGAGTTTTATTTAGCTTTTTTAGCTATTTTTTTTAACTAGGCTACTAGTAAAAAATTAAAATTAAAATAAAATACTAGTAACAAGCAACATTTCTCTCTCTCTCTCTCTCTCTCTCTTTATAAACAGTTTATTTGATAGCAAGTTTTAAAAAAACAGCATTTATTTAAATATATATATATATATATATATATTTTACGAATATAGTCTTTGCTGTCACTTTTGATCAATTTAATGCATCTTTGCTAAAAAAAAAACACAAAAAAACTTAATGACCCCAAACATTTATGTTATAAGCATTTTATATATAGTTCCTTTTCTTAGATATGACCTAAATCATATCTGATTTCGTCGCCTCTTCTTTCTCATCACTTATAGGTCGATGGAGCTTTCTTTGTACCTCATCCACGCGCAGGCGCAAAGCAGAATAAAAGTCTTTTATTTTGAGATAATGTTGTTTTGGTAGAATGAGGAATAAAAGTCAAGAAAAATATTTTAATATTAAACGTATAAAGACTTTCAATAAATATGCTACTTTAATTCAATATAATGCTTCACGTGGTTTTTAAATACCACGTGGCTGTGCACTAGGTTTAGCATCAGTAATATTTTTTATGTTTTTAAAGAAGTCTCTTATACTCATCAATGCATTTTTTTATAACAATACAGTAAAACAGTAATATTGTGAAATATAACTACAATTTAAAATAACGGTTTTCAGTTTGAATATTATCCATGTTTTTTAAAATTTTAATATGATCAATGTTGGAAAGAGTTGCGCTGCTTAATTCTTTTTTTTTTTTCTTTTTTTTTAACTTGTGATACTTTTTTCAGGATTCTTTGATGAATAATCAAAGCTAAAAAGAACAGCATTTATTCAAAATGGGAATCTTTTGTAACAGTATACGCCTTTACTATAACTTTTGTATTAATTTATTTTATCCTTGCTGAATTATAGCGTTAATTTCTTAAACAAGCAAACAAACAAAAAGATCCGATTTCTCTTTGGTGACACTGAAGACTGTAATGGCTGATAAAAATTCAGCTTTGCAATCGCAGGAATAAATCTGACTTTGAAGTGTATTAAAAATAGAAAACTACGGAAGAGGATTAGTACGGAAACCCGTTATATTAATTTGTAATAATAATTAACAATAGTACTGTTTTTACTGCATTTTTGGTCAAATACATGCAGCCTTAATGTATGGAGAACGAAACCTGCAAAAACAATAAATAAATAAATACACAAATAAATAAATAAATATGCAAATAAATAAATAAATGTCTATATAAATACACAGATTCTTGTTTAAATACATATAGAAATAATTAAATATGATTAAAGTAGGCAAATAAATAAAATAAATTGGTGGGCAAATGGAAAATGTTTAAGGAAATGCTAAACTCATCCTAACTATTTTCCTTTGATCACTGGTTTATTTCTGAATGTAGTTCCACATTAATTTTTCCTCTGCACAACATGCTAATGAGAGGGTGTCAACCATGGACTTGCTCGGGTCTTGTGATAGCTGGGGGCGCGGCTTTCCCGCTGACTGGAGATGCATGGTGTTAATCCAGTATAGCCTACGTAAAGTCACTTTTTCTGTTTAACAGAGCAAGATACATAGAAAACTGAGCTGTATTGTCCGTACAGCATCTGTGACTTTACAAACGACCCAAAGAAATGGCCAGAGGTGTCGTTTCCTGACCTCATTTTTTGTAACCCGATTGAGTCTCCAGCTACAGACAACTGTAATATCAGTATCCCATGGTCATCGTGAGAACTGGTATGAAGTGGTTTAAGCGAGGAACAGACCGTTTTTCCCCATTAGTTATCAGAACAGAAAATACAGGCGACAAAAGTATGTTTATTAAGCAAATAACGGTTCAGTATTGCAATTAAGAGCTATGCAAGCATTAATATTTTACATTGGCCACTTCAAATCTTTTATGATTTAGCTCTCTCGTGATTATAACTACAAAACTAGCCCTATGAAAAAGTGTGAGATAATAATCAGTCCCCTTGACTGATGAAGTTAATACGCACGCGCAGGCAAACGCTCAAGCGCGTGAGACACGATCCGCCTACTCTTGCATAATTGACACCCTCTCATTAACATGTTGTGCAGAGGGGAAAAAATGTGGAACTACATTCAGAAATAAACGAGTGATCAAAGGAAAATAGTTAGGATGAGTTTAGCATTTCCTTAAACATTTTCTATTTGCCCACCAATTTATTTTATTTATTTGATTTGGTGGAATGACCTGCCTAACTCAATCCGAGCAGCTGAGTCCTTAACCATCTTCAAGAAACGACTAAAAACACATCTGTTCCACTTTTATTTGACCCTCTAACTCTAGCACTTTCTTATTATATTTTAATTCTACTTTATCTACATTTATCTTCTTTTTTATTTTTTTATTTAAAAAACAAAACAAAAAAAACACTAGCTTTCTATTTTTTCTATTCTATCTACTTGTTTTTCTTTGTGCGTGT
>NW_015505837.1:75278-90559 GCF_001515645.1 Sinocyclocheilus grahami
TGTGTGTGTGTATATGTGTGTGTATGTGTATATATGTGTATGTATGTATATGTGTATATATATATATACACCTTGCTACGTGTACTGCGTTAGGCTAACCGAGACTTGTCATTTGCACTTATATACTGTTGCTCTTTTGTTAGTTTTGATTGCTTCTGTTGTCCTCATTAGTAAGTCGCTTTGGATAAAAGCGTCTACTAAATGACTAAATAAATAAATAATAAAATTAATTTGCCTACTTTCATCACATATATAATTATTTATTTATGTATTTAAACAAGAATACGTGTATTTATGCACACATTTATTTATTTATTTGTGTATTTATTTATTGTTTTTGCAGGTTTCGTCCTCCATAGTAATGAGCTTACGACACTTATATATATATATATATATAATGTCTATTAAAATTAACAACTAGAAAGGTTGGGAATGGAAAATCCATTTATGTATGTGTTTTTGCTTGTACATGTCCACAAAGTTACATTCCACCCAAATGAATCATTCTGAAGACGCACTTTAACCTGAAAGCAGAATAAAAGTCTTGTGTGTACGTCAGCGCGTGAGGAAATGGCGGCCGCGGCGATGGCAGGGTCTGTGGCGGACCACCCGCTCCTCACGGAGGCCAAGAAGATGGAATATTTCTCCTCCATCAACTCCATGGCGCGTAAGATTGTGGAGGAGAGGGAGAAGATAAAGGAGAGGCACGGTTCTGCCTGGGATCAGATGAGTCCGGGCGAACAGGACACGGCGATAGACAACGGGATGATGGACCCGCGGATCCGGGCTCGGTACGCGATGCACCGGGTGGAGCGAGAAGAGCTGATCTGCTTCCCGAAACTACTGCTCCAGACCGGACAGAAGACCGTTCACTTCGGAGAAGAGGTGCTGATGTTTGGGACTGTCGTGTGTTGAGTTAGAGCTGTTATTGTTGGTTCAGTGTAGACCTGCTTTGGGTTTGCTCTAGTAATAAAGGGCTTGTCAATCCAAAACAGTGAACGTTATGATATGAACAAATAACAACAAACCTCCTGTCTGCTATTAATTCTTGGTTTTCTTTTACTTCTAGTTACATGTAATTGATTTTATATAATATTATACCTACTTGTTCATGTGCCAAATAATGTAAGTCAAAATCAAACAGTTTACTAAACAAAAATGTTATTAAACCAGCTGCTAAAAAAAGTGAAATATATATTCATTAAAGTGTTAACTTCAACAGTAGTCAAATTTGAGTTAGTTTTTCACTCGTTAAACTTCTGTCAAATACATAAAGATTAGTTTAAAAGACAAACCTCTCGGTTCTATTTGTTCAGCTGTTTACTGAAATCTCTTATCAACTATACTTAAAATCTCTCAGTGTATGTCAGATATTCCAAATATCTGTACTTTAAACAGCTTACTAAACAAGTTAAACTTTACTAAAAAAATCAGTTTTGAATATCTTCATTCAGTTCACCGAACAAATCTCTTAGAACTCTATATATTAACAGTGTTTATGAAAGCAGTCTCTACCAAATATTGATAAATTCAACTATTTACTAAATATCTATGAACCACCTATTAAAGAAATCGGTGCCACATTTGCAAATTATGTATTATATTTTGTGATAGTCTGGTTTATCTTTTTTTTTTTGAGTACTCCTGTATTTCTGACCCTGTTCAATGCAGAAATGGCAAAGCACCGTTCACACTGCCAGCGACACAAAGCGACATGCTCCCATTCATTTTCAGTGGAGAGCTGGCGACACGAGCGACAGATTGTGGGTGTGTTAAAGGTCCCATATTGTCAAAACTGAAATTTCCTGGCTTTTTTCACGATTACTGAGGTCTATGTGCTATGTAACTACCATATAAGTTTCAAAACAGTCAGTCCACAGTAAAATGCACACAGCCTGCATAAAGTAGCTGTGATTTTTCACGAACCGTTGTGACTTCCGTAAAAAGTTGACGTCAGAACTACACAGTCACCGCCTTCAGTCACCACCCCGAGTACCGCCCACCGTCCCACTCTCCTTTTGCCAAACCCCCAGACAACATCGCGTCCATGCCATTGCTGAGCAACGACAACACGGAAACATGTCGAAAAGGTTAACTTTAACCACGAAACCAGATTGGCCGACCTGTAACGTTACACTCTCACTTTATATGATTGTACTGTAACCACATACATGGATTAAAAAAAATGATGCGTAGAAAAGAAACCATTGGCTGTCTAAGTGAGATTGATTCATACATTGATGGTTCGAGTTGTTAATTACATGATGCAGTGAGCAGTTTAGCACCGGTTAATGATTTAATGCACGAGCACTGCTGTAGTTTATATAACAACACTCTCCAACAGCAGAATGGTACTTTTATTAGTTTTAAGTCTAATTCCTAGTCATAATAGAATGATATCTTAGTTTTACCGGCAATATATAGTTTGTGATTGCATTTGATATGTCCAGACGTGCAGTCTGCCAATAACATTAGAGCGACAGCAGTAGGAACGCCCACAAGCGTCTTCACAGTCTAGCGACATACAGCGAAAAAGTCGCTGGCAGCGTGAACGGGGCTTTAAGGAGTGATGTCACATCTTATGGCTTATTCACATCTCTTGTCTCTTTTATTTCAAGGACTTAACTTGGCTAGATGAGCACTCGGCTCCCTTCTCTTGGGAGACCAAGGTAAGTAGGCCACCTCTGCTAAAAATACATTTTCAATTTGCTAGCAAAGAGCAAACAAATGTGATTCAGCCCGTCCCTTCCTAACAGAGTCAGATGGATTTCAGCATCATCTCCGGTGCTCCAGAACCGGCCGTTCCCTCCTCAGCTAACGAATCCAAACCCAAGCCCTCTCAGAATACCAAGCTGCCCAGCAATGACGAGTCGTCCTTCTGGAAGATCAGTGCTGAACGCTCGCGGCTAGAGGGCGAGAAGGCTGAGTTTCAGTCTCTGACGCCCAGCCAGATCAAGTCTCTGGAGAAAGGAGAGAAGCCTTTGCCGTCATACCTGAGGTCAGAGTCTGGGCCGAGGGAGTCAGAGGATGCGCCTGCCTCGCGGCCGGTTCAGCAGAGAATCACCAAACCTCATGCCCCTCCGCCCCCCGTTCCCATCAGCGTGACCCCTGTGGCGATCAGCGTGACCCCGACACCTCCTGCTCCCGTGTCGTCCTCAGAGGAAGGCTGGGAAAGGGCCCAGAGCACTCTTCCTTCTGTAAGCACTATGGAGGATGTGTTCAGTCCTGGTCTGGTCACCAGGTCTTCCTCTCAGTCCAACAGCACAGTCAAAGATGCCGACAAGGCAGAAAGTCCTACCTTCTCACAGGTTGGATGGAATTTCACCTTCATTTCATGTAGTTAGATAAAGACAGACAGTTGTGTGTGGGTAAATACTTTGATGTTCATGATATTATTCATTCAGTACATTAAAATGAAATTCATACATAGTTAATTGAATGAATTGCATGTTTTAATATTTTGTGTGTTGGTGGCATAAAGTCCATAACCATAAACGTCTTGATACATTTTTAAAAATAAAGGTTCTGGCATCTGTAGTTCCATGAAGAACATGTTAACATTCATAGAACTTTTCATTGCACAAAAATGTTCTTTATTCTGGAAAAAGAAATTATTATTTTAAAAACTGTTGACTGAAGGGTTCTTTGGGGAACCCAAAATGGCATCACTGCCAAAATCCTCTTTTGGAACCATTATTTTTAAGAGTGTATTAAAATGAAAAATGAGAATGCATCAGAAAATGCTTAAATTAACCGTGTTCTTCAAAAAGAAAAGCTTAAGAAGTTTGGATCTTGTATTATTACTTCTTAGAAAAAATGTTAAATATTTAAACAAAACTGCTTATATGATATAATAATAAGACCAATCAAAATCATGTGATCCAAAACAGAAAATTGTATCAATGAGATATAATATTTGATAATTTGAGGTTTTTATAAAGACGTTAGGTCAGTCAAAAAAATGTTTTTTAAAACCAAAACCAACATGAATACAAAAAGTATGTGTAAGAATTTGCACGTTTTGAAATATATATTCAAAAGTTGTATAAAATAAATTATAGAAATGTCTAAATTAGATTTTTTTTTTGTCTCAAACATTTTAACCACTGACAACACGTAAATTGTTGCATTTCTTTTTTTCAGTTTAACACAAGCAGTAATATCCTGAAGACTGGATTTGACTTCTTGGACAACTGGTAACGCTTGAATATCCCGAAGAACCCATTCCAGATGACAGCACCTACAAGCACCACAAACCCAACACTACAGAACACTTTCCTTTTAAATCCAAACGCTTTAGTAGTTTATTTCTAGTGCATCAATATCTCTACGACTGTATTAAACTGTATCTCACTGGTTACTGTTACTGAAAGCGTGAGCTATGATACAACGGGTAGGCTTTTTCTTTAGTTGATTTCACACTTGGTACATTTGCTCGAGTCAGAACCCTTTGGCTCTACTCTCCTGGCCCTGGTGATCTGCTTTCCCACTGTTATTGTTATTCTAAACTGTGGTATGTTGTGCAAAAATTCTTTCACTTTCAACATTAGAACCACCAAAAGCGGTTTATCCCATGTATCCAGGCAACAAAGTTTGAAATCTTTAAAGTTGCAGAACAGTGTTTTGATTTTTGTTACTACCAAAATGGCACGATATACTTAATTAGTACCAGCCCGCTTCTGGATTGCATTCCCATCAACCACAAACCATACTGTGGTTCACATGAAAACAAACCCAAAACCACGTTTTCAGACTCCAAAACAAGTGCGTGTTTACAGAAGTTTGGAAGATGCATTAATCAAACAAGCCAGAACTCCGATCCACACTAAATCCACTATAGTGTGAATGCCACATCACCGTCACTGCCATCATTTTGTATCTATATTTATCTAGACCTCAATACTAGTGTTAAGATGCTTCACTGTACATTTATTAGTAAGGACCTAAATGAGACACCGTAGCGCTAGCATGGTTTTGAAGAGATGTCTTGCGCCTTGCTTGTTTTGTAGGCCTTTTATATGCGTGCTACTTTCATTGTATGCGTTGAAATGAATCATTGACTTTTCTCCTCATTCTCCTAAATGCTTCCTTTCTTTGTCCCTTAACCCAGTACACCAGAGGTGGCTTAGTAACTTAAAGCAATAGTTCAAATCTCCATTCGTTGTTGGGCCCATACTCCATGCAAATACGGCAAATGTGGGTGCAACATTAAATGGGTGTTATTGCATTACTGCGGCATCAACGAACTCCAGAACTCAAGGGGGCGATAGAGTTAGCTGAAACTGAATGTTTTATTGTTCAGGTCAGCTGAATAGTTGAATTAACTTGCTGATCACTTGCGTTTGATGTTTTTCAGAATGCTTGATTTTGGATGTTTAAAATCGACGCCAGAAGCATTCACGTACTTGTCTGTTGCATGATGCAGGGCTAAACTAACTAGGGTTCAAGGGTAGGAATCATTTTTGGAGCTTTGTTGCGAGATGTTTTTGTTGAATATGAAATGCATGGCCTGGAGCCAGTATTTATGCATTCATATATCTGTAATGGAAGAGAAGTACAATAAAAGAGGTACACTAACTCTTGTTGTTTGTCTCATTCTTCTCTTGGCTGGTAGTAATTGAAAACAGAAAGATGGAGCTCTATTCATAAATCCCAAGACAGTTTTCTGCCTTTTGTCACTTCACTGCCCGCAGTGTTATTTTAGTAAAATATAACCATTGGATGTGCGCTAATGTAATTGGGTCACATATGTGGCATTTTCAAAATGCTCCTAATATGCTTTATTTCCTCAGGCAATCATTTTTATTTGGAGGGATTGACGTTATTGCACCACATGTTTTAAAAAAGGCCTTGTTAGTTTCTGACTGGAAAGTGGCCCTGTAGTTTTCCAAGAGGTCATTTAACATTGAAAGTTTTTTTGGGTAACATCTGATTATATCCATAACACACAGTGTTCCGGTTCCTGACTGGCTGCTATATCTGGATTATTTGAAAGGAGTTCAGTTTATACGTGGATTAGATCAGTCTAACAATAATAGATATCCAATGTTTTGGAGTTCTTTCTAACTGCTATTTGTCAAAGGTAGACATCTAAGCTGTTTATCTGTTTCTTGTACCGTATAATGTCTAGACACAGTCATCTGGGAGAGATTTGCTTAGTTAGACTTTATGTAATGAACTGGATTCTTTTGGGCAAAACTCCTTTCTTAGATCTAACTCCCTTCCAAAGTCTCCTCCAGAGGAAGTGAGCAAGAAAGAGAGAAGTGTCCTGTTTAGAGGTCGAGAAATCCAAATTCCTTCCATGTGTGGAGACAGGACTCAGCTGGTAATGAGACGTTCATCATTTTCCTGTCATTCGGCCACTATTGACTTCCAGAGAACAGCATGTTCCCAAGGGACAAAAGCATTTAAAAAAAAAATCACAGAAAGCTGAGTCTTGGGCAAGAAAATGAATAAATGTTTATGAAAGAGGGAGAAAGCTGTGTCAGTAAAACTGCTATGTTAGCACAAAGAATGGAAGTGGGAGGAATTAAGTTTGGGTATAAAACTCTCAGGGTGAAGCAGCTGAAAGAAAGAAAACAGAAGGAGGGAGAGAGAGAGAGAAAGAAAAAAATAATCTTTCAGACAAGGTGAAAGGAGGAGGAGGGAAAGTGTCCGCCAGCTGCAGAGAGAGGGAGGAGGCTAAAACAAAACAGAGCTGTATAGAGGTGAACGATAGAGCGAGACAGAGTTGAAAGCAATGTGAAAGGAGGAGAGAAGGTTGCCGTTGAGTGAACATCAGGAGTTGTGTATATATACAATAAAACAGAGCTGGCTGAAAAGAAGAAAGGGATTTATGAAGTGAAGTGATTTCAAGTGGAGATGAGTCTAACAGTGATTCTAGCGGCTGTAGTGGGCTTCGGCGCTCTGTCTTCCTGTTACTCTGGCGAGAACACCACAAGACCGGCCATCACAACAGCTGATCTGTCTCAGGTTAAGATTCTACATTTACTTCGTGGGAAATGATCCAATTACTGTTTAATATAACTTAATATATGAACTCAATTAATGATTTCCATTTAAACAATTTTGTATTAAGTTTCACTTACAAAATGTGTCTTTGAAAACCTACCATGATGCTAATTGAATGGTATTATTTTAAGTGCCTTATAGTATAATGTAAATACCTTGAAATACATCAAAGTACCAGGGTATTACCATATGATGCCATCCCTGTACCATGATGCTACCATGAACACTATGGTTTTCTACTTGGGGTTACTGTATTGCTTTGGAATGATGAAACTAGTTCAACATGCATCTGCATTTATAAAGTGGGAACAAAGTCAAGGGCATTCATTTCTGGTTGCTACAATACATCCTAAAATAGCAATCACATTACTTAAGAAGCATTAAAGGGTTAGTTCACCCAAAAAAATGAAAATTAGCTTGTGTTTTACTCTCAATCGAGACATCCTAGGTGTACAGGTGCATCTCAATAAATTAGAATGTCATGGAAAAGTTCATTTATTTCAGTAATTCAACTCAAATTGTGAAACTCGTGTATTAAATAAATTCAGTGCACACAGACTGAAGTAGTTTAAGTCTTTGGTTCTTTTAATTGTGATGATTTTGGCTCACATTTAACAAAAACCCACCAATTCACTATCTCAACAAATTAGAATATGGTGACATGCCAATCAGCTAATCAACTAAAAACACCTGCAAAGGTTTCCTGAGCCTTCAAAATGGTCTCTCAGTTTGGTTCACTAGGCTACACAATCATGGGGAAGACTGCTGATCTGACAGTTGTCCAGAAGACAATCATTGACACCCTTCACAAGGAGGGTAAGCCACAAACATTCATTGCCAAAGAAGCTGGCTGTTCACAGAGTGCTGTATCCAAGCATGTTAACAGAAAGTTGAGTGGAAGAAAAAGATGCACAACCAACCGAGAGAACCGCAGCCTTATGAGAATTGTCAAGCAAAATCGATTCAAGAATGTGAGTGAACTTCACAAGGAATGGACTGAGGCAGGGGTCAAGGCATCAAGAGCCACCACACACAGACGTGTCAAGGAATTTGGCTACAGTTGTCGTATTCCTCTTGTTAAGCCACTCCTGAACCACAAACAACGTCAGAGGCGTCTTACCTGGGCTAAGGAGAAGAACTAGACTGTTGCCCAGTGGTCCAATGAGAGCAAGTTTTGTATTTCATTTGGAAACCAAGGTCCTAGAGTCTGGAGGAAGGGTGGAGAAGCTCATAGCCCAAGTTGCTTGAAGTCCAGTGTTAAGTTTCCACAGTCTGTGATGATTTGGGGTGCAATGTCATCTGCTGGTGTTGGTCCATTGTGTTTTTTGAAAACCAACGTCACTGCACCCGTTTACCAAGAAATTTTGGAGCACTTCATGCTTCCTTCTGCTGACCAGCTTTTTGAAGATGCTGATTTCATTTTCCAGCAGGATTTGGCACCTGCCCACACTGCCAAAAGCACCAAAAGTTGGTTAAATGACCATGGTGTAGGTGTGCTTGACTGGCCAGCAAACTCACCAGACCTGAACCCCATAGAGAATCTATGGGGTATTGTCAAGAGGAAAATGAGAAACAAGAGACCAAAAAATGCAGATGAGCTGAAGGCCACTGTCAAAGAAACCTGGGCTTCCATACCACCTCAGCAGTGCCACAAACTGATCACCTCCATTGGGGCAGTAATTAAAGAAAAAGGAGCCCCTACCAAGTATTGAGTACATGTACTGTAAATGAACATACTTTCCAGAAGGCCAACAATTCACTAAAAATGTTTTTTTTATTGGTCTTACGAAGAATTACAATTTGTTGAGATAGTGAATTGGTGGGTTTTTTGTTAAATGTGAGCCAAAATCATCACAATTAAAAGAACCAAAGACTTAAACTACTTCAGTCTGTGTGCATTGAATTTATTTAATACACAAGTTTCACAATTTGAGTTGAATTACTGAAATAAATGAACTTTTCCATGACATTCTAATTTATTGAGATGCACCTGTATGTTTGATTCCGTGCCGATGAATGGATTCATAGTCTGAGGCTAAAAAAATCTAAGTCTGTGGTCATCATATATTATGCAATTTTCTGTGAAATCTGTGATTGCTCAAAATCTGCTGACTGGCCCTGAATTTTGCCAACTAGTGTGGACTCTTTCAGAGTGTAAATTGGGGCAAAAATATGGGCAGAGGTTGTGTAGTGAATTCCAGCTTTAAGTCTGGTTTTGTTGTCGTTCAATTCTACAGGCGAGAGTGTTCAATGAGGAGGTGGTTAGAGGGCGAGGGGACACTCCAGACATCATAGAACCTGAACCCACCACTGCCGTCTCTGAAATGGAGAGCACTTACAACTACATCCGTGCGTTAACCAAACACTCACTTCACTTACACTCTTCCGTTTGAAGTGCCAGAAATGCAAGCCAAAACCAATACAACGGAATGTATATTTGCATATATTTCACTTGCAATAACAGCCTGTGCCTTTACTTGCACAAATGAAGGTGTTGTTTGTCCTGACATGACATGAAGGCTTGTTAGTATGGAAATATTTAATACTCTGGGTATAATTTAAGTCTTTTGATGAACTAAGATTCTATCTAAGAAACTGCTATTGAAGGCTCTTCAAGAATCCAGACTGTCTATATCTTCAGCTACCTTGTCAACCCCTTCCCCCTCCATAACACAGTTTCTTGATATTCTATTCATTCACTGGTATGCAGCATAGCTGACTAATGAAAGACTTGATTCACATTTGTCTATTTATATACATTTTTGCAGTGTCTAGACTGGCAGCGATGGATCAGGCTATCCACAGGCTTAATGTGGGACATTACACATTGGACATTAAAGTTACACAACTGTTGGAAAGAATGTCACGACTTGAGAATAGACTAGGCGACACTGAGGATGCTATTCAACAAGTCTCGTCCTACTGCAAGGACAATCGCAAAGAGATTGGACGACTAGAGGGTTAGTGTGTTCTCTACTGTCTTTACCTTTTGGCTCATAGTTGTGGGCTATAAAGGGCATTGTAGTCAATAGTGGGAAATCTATTTGTGCTTAAAGAATCCATGTTTTCACTACTGAGGAGCTTACCAACTATAAAGTAAGGTGGTAACAGTTTATTTCAAGGGCAGTACCTCAAGTTAAACCCACTGTTCACGATGACCCAATCCATAAGGTTATTTGGCACCAAGGCAGGACAAGTGGGATTGACACCCTTTGTTGGACCTGGAACAATGTCAAGTGTAGTCAAATTATAGTCATAAATCCATCCCATCCCTAATCCTAATTCTAGTCTCATGGAGTCAGACCATGGTTTAACGACATAAGGTTTGGGCTCTATAGCCACTGAAATTGCCAACGATTGCTCACTTAGTCAGGAAGAGGTCATCTGAAAAGTGACCAATCACAGTTATGTTTTGTTCAATGTCATGTTTAGGGGCATGTTAAATGTCACATATTTACCTGATTTCCTTCTCAGTAAGGTATTTCAGAGGACACCCTTCTAAATAAATGAAATCACACAGAATCCAGAGGGTCGCTCAAGTTCGGAAAATAGAACTTTCTTTGTATGCCATGGATAAACATGTGAACACACCTCTTTTAAATTCAAAATACCCCAAAGAAAGCACTGTGCAGGTAAACATCACTCCCCTTATCTCAAGAGGTGCACTAGCGACTGATGCTAGAGGCTGCAGTCTTTAGCGTCCTTGTTAGCACCCGCCTCCCATGCCAGAAACGCCGGCGCAAGTGAGTGGGATAGAATATGAGGGGTTACACCCGGAACTTGTTAACACAGCTTTTAATTCCTGGTGAACTGTTAAACCTTGTGGAAAACTAGGCTCTTGGAAAACCTGTAGAAATGAGCCAGATTAGGCTTTAGACTTTTCAGGTTACACTTTTGCCTCCACACAAGTGTTTCCAGTTTAGTGCTATATACAGTGTTTTCTGAAAGTATTCAGACCCCCTTCACTTTTTTCAATTTTGTTATGTTGCAGCCTGATACTACAATCATTTAAATTCATATTTTTCTCCTTGATCTACACTCAGTGCCCCATAATGACAAAGTGAAAACAGAATTTTAGAAATGTTTGGAAATTAATTAAAAAGAAAAATACTGAAACATCACATTTACCATGTATTCAGACCCTTTGCCACAACACTTGAAATTTAGCTCAGGCGCCTCCCATTTCTCTTGATCATTGCTGAGATGTTTCTACCTGTGGTAAAATTAATTATTTGTTTTGGAAAGGCACACACCTCTCTATAAAAGGCCTCACAGCTGACAATGCAAATTAGAGCAAAAACCAAGCCATGAGGTCACAGGATTGTTGAAATGCACAGACCTAGGGAAGGCCACAAAAAAAATTATTCTGCACTGAAGGTTCCCAAGAGCACAGTGGGCTCCATAATTCTCAAATGGAAGAAGGGCCTTAGTAAGAGAAGTGACCAAGAACCCGATGGTCACTCTGACTGACGGAAGTCTAAACACGTGAAAGCCCACTTGGAGTTTGCAAAAAAGCACCTGAAGGACTCTCAGACGGTGAGGAACAAGATTCTCTGGGCTTTCACGTGACTTCTGTTTAGACTTCTGTCTAGCGATTCTGCCTTAAAGCCCAGATCGGTGGAGTGCTGCAGTGATGGGTGTCCTTCTGTCCTAGAAGGAACTTAGAACTTTGTCCTATCTCCACACAGGATTTCTGGAGTCAGAGTGATCATCAGGTTCTTGGTCACTTCTCTTTCTAAGGCCCTTCTCCCCCAAATGCTCAGTCTGACCAGGCGACCAGCTTTTGGAGGATTATCCAAACCTATCCCTAAACTACCTTAAATTCAGGTCAAAATTGTTGTTTAATAAGAAGCTCGACCTCTTAAACCCTCTTCACCCGCAACTTTCAAAACCAAAATCTGACCTCCATCCCTTCATGTTACACAATTCCTATTCTTTCAACCCCTTCCAGTCTTTCTGTCTCTCGCCATCACCATGAACTCTAACCCCCTCAAGGCCCCAGTATACTTCAATCGAAGAACGAACTGGTTTCAAACTAAATGATGACAAAACGAATTTCATCTGGAGTTAATTTCGGGTGTTCAAAACAGCTTGCCAAAGCAAACTCTTTAAGGTTTGCTCTGACTGAAAAACACCTTCGAACAACCACTGTTCTGACTACATAATAGGAAGGTGTGTTCTGGGCTCCACTATTTGATATGGAAATCATCTCCGATTTATTTCTTCTGATCAGTCAGTCAAGGACAGACTCAATTGAAGACATGAACACACTGGAGAGCTTGTGCAAATATATTCAAATAGCTATAATTAGATGATTTCTTAATGGCTGTTTTTTTTCACTGCTCTCATTTTCATTTTGTGTTTATTTTTGAGTGGAAAGTGTGCAGCACATATTTACATATTCACCTAAACACCGATCCCAACAGTGTAGGCAGTTTAAGGATGTTAATAGTATACTGCTGCAAAGGTACTTGCAACTTCTTTTTAACCCTAAGCAAAGAACAGCAGAGAACTTTGCCGTGAGTATACTGGGGCCTTAACCCTGCGATCGATCCCCCCCAGCCCCTATCATTTTCCTTACCAATCCTGCTCCTGGAGGGTCACTTTCCTGCAGAGTTTAGTTCAAGCACACTTTCCTGGAAGTATTGATCCTGAAGACCTTGATTCTTGGTTTAGGTGTGTTAGTAAGGGCTAGAGCTAAATTCTGCTGGAAGGTGGCTCGCCAGGAACAGGATTGGACAACCCCTGACCTAACCCAATCCTAACCCTGCAGCCTTACCTCCAATCCTTCCAGCCCCAAACTTACAATTCTAACTCCAAACCCTAGTTTAAACCTTGACCCTTAATCTCCATTTCTGATTTCTGTCCTTCCAACACCCTCTAACTGTAATGCCTAACTCCAATTTCCTACCCTAAACATTAATCCCAACGATATATCTAGTTGTAAAATTTGAACCTTTGCCTAAACTCCAGTCCCTATTCTGATGCTTTCCTAAAAAAAAATAAAAAACTCCTAATGCCAATCCCTAATTGAGATCTTAATGTTATAGAGGAGAACCACAAATGCTGAATATTCTGGTTCTGATCTTTTGATTAGGATCTAAAGAAGCTTAATGCTACAATTGTACTGTTTAATAGTAATGTTCCAGGACTGGAAAGGTTGTTGGTCCAGGAATGTGTACTACTTGGGCAAATCTTGTTAATATGACAGCAAAGTACTCTACATGACACTCATAATCTTTGAACTTCTGTGTGCTTTACTTTACTATATATATGATGAAAATGACTTTGTGGTTCCAGGCTGCCAGAAAGGTCGTAAAATTGGTTATAAATGCTTCCTGGCATACCGTGCATATGAGAACTACACAGATGCATCCCAGAAATGTCAGGAGCGGGGAGGACGCATGGCTATGCCACGAGATCGCAAGGAGCAGGAAGCTTTGGCTGAGTATGTGAAATCAGTATTCCATGGAAACTGGCCTGTGTGGCTTGGGATCAATGATGAGCGCTCTGAAGGCCTCTACCTATTTGAGGACACAACTCATGTCACTTACTTCCAATGGAGGAAGCACTTCCTATCAAGCCAGCCAGATGGTGGGAAACGAGAGAACTGTGTAGCCATGTCCTCAGATGATGGAGACTGGTGGGACACCTACTGTGAAAGACGCATGTATTACCTGTGCGAGTTTGATGTTTGACCTTGATAAATTCCTAAATGGCTTCTAATTAAGATATTATATATATATGGCCCGGTTTCACAAACGGGGCTTAGCTTAAGCCAGGGCTAGGCCTTAGTTAAATTAAGATATTTAAAGGGATCCTATTATGCTTTTTCACTTTTTTAATTTTAGTCAGTGTGTAGTGTGTATGTTTGGGCATAAAAAAGATCTAGAAAGTTACACATCTCAAAGTCCACTCCAAAGGGAGATATTTAGTTTTTTTAAAATCCCTTTTCAAGAACTACAACGAACATTTGGACTACAGTGTTGGTTTCCGGGCTTTGTGATATCACAAAGCGGCTCATTAGAATATCATTAAAAATAATTCCTGCCTACAGAAATTCGAATGGTTGGGGGGTGGGGAGGGGCGAGGTTGTGGTTAGAACGCTTGGTTGAGTGAGTGCATCAGACGAGACGATGAAGAAGAAGTGCTGCTGCAGAGTTAGTGCATCAGAGAAAACGAAGTATTTTCACCTCCGTGCCCAAACGTCTTTGTTTGGGCTTCCGAAAGTGGATGATGTCAGGAAACAGTGGTTGCAATTTATTTTTTAACTCTGTTCCTGAGCATTATAACCCCAATTTGCTATTGTGTGCTGCACATTTTACTGAGGACAGCTTCCACAACATGAGGGTGTACTGTGCCGGATTCACCAAAAAGCTTTTGTTGAAAGATGGAGCAAGGGGCGTGGCAGTACTGAAACACCGTCTAAGCTGTTCGCCAATCACAACGCACTGGGACAGCTAACCAATCACAACACATTTTGTTTTTTGGAAGGTGGACCTTCATCAAAGCCGGAACTAATCGAGCCGTTTGTGCCAGGCTGGGGAGAAAGGTATTTTAATAATGTAAATTATGTGAAAAATAATGCGTTTTTTGAACCACCAAGCATGAGAGCATGTTAGAACCCCCAAAACAAAATCAAGACTTTGTAAAAGAGCATAATAGGACCCCTTTAAAAATAAGTACCAAATCAGCAAATTGAATCAAACGTTCCCAACTTAAAATAGAAAACTTAGTTAATATGCTACAATGGTGAAAACTGTTTTTAAAAAACAGGGGGTATATATACAGTGGTGTGAAAAAGTGTTGATTTCCTGATTTCTTATTTTTTTGCATGTTTGTCACACTTTAATGTTTCAGATCATCAAACAAATTTAAATATTAGTCAAAGATAACACAAGTAAACACAACATGCAGTTTTTAAATGAAGGTTTTTATTATTGAGGGAAAACAAAATCCAAAACGACATGGCCCTGTGTGAAGAAGTGTTTGCCCCCCTGTTAAAACTGTGGTTTATCACACCTGAGTTCAATTTCTCTAGCCACACCCAGGCCTGATTACTGCCACACCTGTTCGCAATCAAGAAATCTCTTAAATAGGACCTGCCTAACAAAGTGAAGTAGACCAAAAGATCCTCAAAAGCTAGACATCATGCAGAGATCCAAAGAAATTCAGAAACAAATGAGAAAGAAAGTAATTGAGATCTATCAGTCTGGAAAAGATTATAAAGCCATTTTTAAAGCTTTGGGACTCCAGCGAACCAAAGTGAG
>NW_015505837.1:90655-100694 GCF_001515645.1 Sinocyclocheilus grahami
CTGTGTATATATATATATATATATATATATATATATATATAAGTATATCAAGAGCATTTATTAACTGTTTCAAAAACAGTTGTTGCACAGGTAAAATTAGAGCCAGTGAATTTAATGATCCCATGAAATGGTTAGATAAATGCAATTTCTTTCCTGTTGACATTTTTCCTATTGAAACAGCAATTTGGAGCCGGACGTATGGAGTTTAAAGGGTTAGTTCACCCAAAAATGAAAATTAGCCCATAAATTACTCACCCTCAAGGCATCCTAGGTGTATATGAATTTCTTCTTTCAGACGAATCCAGTCGGAGTTATATTAAAAATGGTCTTTCATCTTCCAAGCTGTTTAATGGCAGTCAGCGGGTGTTGCGTGCATCAGTCCAAAAGAAGTGAAATAAAAAGCGCCCATCCATGATAAAAAGAGTCTCACATGGCTCTGGGGGTTGAACAAAGCCCTCCTGTAGCGAATCGATGCATTTTTGTACAAAAAATAACCATATTTAAAACGTAATAATCAATTTCATCTTCCAAGCTGTTTAATGGCAGTCAGCGGGTGTTGCGTGCATCAGTCCAAAAGAAGTGAAATAAAAAGCGCCCATCCATGATAAAAAGAGTCTCACATGGCTCTGGGGGTTGAACAAAGCCCTCCTGTAGCGAATCGATGCATTTTTGTACAAAAAATAACCATATTTAAAACGTAATAATCAATTTAATCTAGCTTGCGCTCACTGTTGTATATGGAAGCAGCTCCGGGAGGATGATGTAAGATGTCGGTGTTGCGCATGCGTCGGTGAGTCTCGTGAAAACCAACGTTTGTTAACAGGAGTAAAGGAAGCAAAGTTTCCTAACTTTAGCAAAGGAAAACCAGTCTCCTCTTGGCTTATATCAAAATCCTCCGACATTCTTCTTTACAAATCCTCGATTTGTACTTCTAATTTGTGACCGTTGTTTTATTTTGATCTCTCCCCTGCACTTCCGCGTTCGTCACTTCTGAGCGGCGCATTCGCAACAGCGACGTCTTACGTCATCCGCCCGGAGCTGCTTCCATGTACAACAGTGAGCGCAAGCTAGATTAAAGTGATTATTACGTTTTAAATATGGTTATTTTTCTTACTAAAACGCATTGATTCGCTACAGGAGGACTTTGTACACCCCCCGGAGCCATGTGAGACACTTTTCATTATGAATGGTCGCTTTTTATTTAACTTCTTTTGACTGATGCACTGCAACACCCGTTGAGTGCCATTAAAGAGCTTGGAAGATCAAATACAAATTTTTTTTTTTAAGATTTATTTTTGGCGTTCTTGCCTTTTATTGATATGATGAGACAGTGAGGTAGGAAGCGAAGCGGGAGAGAGAGGGGGGATGGGATCGGGAAAGGTCCACGAGCCAGGACTCCAACACGAGACGCCCGAAGCGCAATGGCGCTACATGTTGACACGCTGCCCACGAGGCTATCGGTGACGACCAAAGACAATTTTTTATATAACTCCGAATGGATTCGTCTGAAAGAAGAAAGTCATATACACCTAGGATGCCTTGAGGGTGAGTAATTTATGGGCTAATTTTCATTTTTGGGTGAACTAACCCTTTAACCTCCTGTCCCCCTTGAATCCCAAAGCAATTCCATTGGTTGAGAAAAGTTTTATGCGCTGCCTCACTCTAAATCGTTTTTACCCTGTATTCATGGAAAATGTTAATGCCTTTTAAATGACATATTACATAAATGTATCACATTATATTACTGAAGCTAAAAATGGTCAAATTAAAAATGTCTCTTTCGAAGTATTTTCAGTTAGCAAGCAAAGTAGTTAGTCTACTACTAGCTCAAGATAGCACACTTGAACAGACTTTGAGGAAAGGGGATAGGATTCACCAGAGGGATCGTATATTGTAGTGCGTAAGAGAAATACTGTATATATATATATATTTAAAAAAAAACATATATCTGCTAAAAGTGAACAAACTTTACAAAAAATACAACAGCCTACACTGTAGATGGCTTTAAAGGTAATAGACTAAAATTTACAAAACTCAGATATTCATGGGATCTTAAAGCCAGTACTGGAAACATTTGTAATAAAGGTTTGAAGATCATGGACAAATGAAAACGTACTGAAATATAATAAATTATGTAATCTTTTTGATGTTTAACGTTTGTATTATTCCAAGGGTGGTCTACATTTGCCCTGGTTCTGGTATTAAATTAGTGCTGTTTTAGACCTGCACTTCCGCGTTCGTCACTTCTGAGCGGCGCATTCGCAACAGCGACGTCTTACGTCATCCGCCCGGAGCTGCTTCCATGTACAACAGTGAGCGCAAGCTAGATTAAAGTGATTATTACGTTTTAAATATGGTTATTTTTCTTACTAAAACGCATTGATTCGCTACAGGAGGACTTTGTACACCCCCCGGAGCCATGTGAGACACTTTTCATTATGAATGGTCGCTTTTTATTTAACTTCTTTTGACTGATGCACTGCAACACCCGTTGAGTGCCATTAAAGAGCTTGGAAGATCAAATACAAATTTTTTTTTTTAAGATTTATTTTTGGCGTTCTTGCCTTTTATTGATATGATGAGACAGTGAGGTAGGAAGCGAAGCGGGAGAGAGAGGGGGGATGGGATCGGGAAAGGTCCACGAGCCAGGACTCCAACACGAGACGCCCGAAGCGCAATGGCGCTACATGTTGACACGCTGCCCACGAGGCTATCGGTGACGACCAAAGACAATTTTTTATATAACTCCGAATGGATTCGTCTGAAAGAAGAAAGTCATATACACCTAGGATGCCTTGAGGGTGAGTAATTTATGGGCTAATTTTCATTTTTGGGTGAACTAACCCTTTAACCTCCTGTCCCCCTTGAATCCCAAAGCAATTCCATTGGTTGAGAAAAGTTTTATGCGCTGCCTCACTCTAAATCGTTTTTACCCTGTATTCATGGAAAATGTTAATGCCTTTTAAATGACATATTACATAAATGTATCACATTATATTACTGAAGCTAAAAATGGTCAAATTAAAAATGTCTCTTTCGAAGTATTTTCAGTTAGCAAGCAAAGTAGTTAGTCTACTACTAGCTCAAGATAGCACACTTGAACAGACTTTGAGGAAAGGGGATAGGATTCACCAGAGGGATCGTATATTGTAGTGCGTAAGAGAAATACTGTATATATATATATATTTAAAAAAAAACATATATCTGCTAAAAGTGAACAAACTTTACAAAAAATACAACAGCCTACACTGTAGATGGCTTTAAAGGTAATAGACTAAAATTCACAAAACTCAGATATTCATGGGATCTTAAAGCCAGTACTGGAAATATTTGTAATAACAAAGGTTTGAAGATCATGGGCATATGAAAACATACTAAAATATAATAAATTATTTAATCTTTTTGATGTTTAATGTTTGTATTTTTCCAAGGGTGGTCTACTTTTGCCTTGGTTCTGACATAACATTAGTGCTGTTTTAGACGCGTTCAAAACCGTAGAAGAAATTTGTTTTCATTTAGTTCTTTATTGTTCTAAAATTCTTTAGAATCACAGCTTGTTGTGTCAACCCTCTGAAGTATTTGTTCTCAAAGCTTGAATCACTTGGCAACTACTGAAGCAGGTTAAAAGTGAAATAGGACTTTTGAGCTATGCTGAAAGGTGGATAAATCTCCATTCTCATTCTGGCCGACATGCATCTCTTTACTTAATGTGGATTTCAATAATCAAAGAAATTCCAACCTATATATATATATATATTTTATTTTTGTAAACATTTAACATTCACAGTAAATAGTATAGTTAAACAGCTTAATACGATTCTTTCATTTCATATGCCTTGTATAATTGTAAAATGTATTTCAAAAATGTATGTAAAAAAAAATTAAGTTAATAATCTGGGTTCATTTAATTAAGACAGGTTATTGAGTGAAATAGAGGTCAGACAGGCCTGTGCTACTGTAACTCAACAGCTGAGAAGCTGTGATGACCAGAGGGTGTAAATGCCCATCAGAAATGACTCTTCGTAAGTGTATGAGTTTGAGTCAGATCTTCATCCATACAACCTCTGGGGGAGCTGTCTATCTGTGGAGCCAACCTAAAGCAACACATTAAAGGCCTGGAATCAGTGACAGTGTCTTCACACATATTGTTTACTGTAGACTAATGGAGTTAGTGTCCTAAATACCCTGAGATGATATTCGTTTCATATTTCCTTTAGTATGAGTCTCACAGTAATACAGTAGCTTCTCATTTTTACATTTTACAGGCAAGTAAAATCACATTCAGGCCAAAATGTGCATTGGAAAAGAACAGACCTCCTCCATGCCAAACTGAGGGTCTGGAATGGCTAATTTTACAAACTTTATTTTGGCCATCGTTCTAAATGCCGTCTGGCACGAACATGAACGAGTATAACTTTTCAGGAACTGGAACTTCTTATCAGGATGGCAAGGAAGCTAGTCAAGCAGTTTAACATGCTAGAAAGACAAAACATGAAAGACCTTTTTCTCCAGGAATGCTAAGAATGAGCAGAGAATGAGAGAATCTGTGGAACTGATGGTCTGTCTACAGGGCTTCTACACCGGTAGGAAAATATCGCTTTACCACCCTGGTCCAGCACAAAATCGCCACCCATCTGAGAAAGAGAGAGAGGGAGAGAGAGAGAGATTATTATTACTATTATTATTATTCTTTCTGTTAATACATATGTGTACTATTACTAATTTATGCCAATAAAGCACTCTTAAATTGAAATTGAGAGAGAGAGAGAGAGATGGCTTTTAATCCATTTTCAAGAGTCCTAGACTAAAGGGAGGTAAATGTTTATTCTATCACTGAGTATTATGCAATGTTTGGAATTTGGAATTTGGCACATTCCACGAATAGCATGAATCTCTTAAAGCAATTTTTCTTCTCATTCAACAAAAAAGTTCATTCAAAAAAGTAGTGTAACCTTCAGAAAATCCTGATTGTTTACGAAATACTATATTAGCTGTTTTATTTTCTACTGCATGGTTTATAATTTCTGCAACCTTTAAATGCATCATCTAAATGCAGCTGTTTTTTTAAAATCTAAATGCAGTTTAAGCTCTGATTTAAGTGACTGCATTTTATTGCATAAATAGACAAAATGTAAAGAAACTATATCAGAATAATTTACCTAGCTACTTGTCTAGGCTATGCTGTATAAAGGGTTCAAATGATGTTATTTCTTGGGTGTCACAATTTTAAGGAATGTAATATTTTTTAACAGGGTAAAATAATACAGTAACAGGCTGTAGGACACACTTATGTTTTTGTTAATTAAAATGTAATAATTAAAAACAGCTTTTTAAAACAATGAATTGAATATCTATTTGACACAGGTGAAAAAGTTAATAATTCTGAGCCAAAATTAGACAACAAAGTATATCCTATTTGTGGAAAGATACATTAATATGTCTCGATTCTATTGCATAACTAGACCAGCCTGCAAAATACAGTTTTGTTGCATGATTTGAGCTGAAGAAGTGAAATTTATGATACTCTCATTGTTTAACTGGCCCTATATGCAGTCTGACATTCTTCTTTCTACTGCCCTTATGCCATAAAATCTGGGTAATGCATGATCTATGAAAATGTTCATCTGAAATACATGATTTATGAAAAAAATGTCCATCTGAAATACATGATTTGTGAAACAAATTCATGATTTGTGAAACAAACTCGTGGAAAGAAATGCAACTCATTTCCCAAGTCAGAGTTTTATTCTTTTGTTCTGTGTGTGATATTTGTAATAAATGTTTTGAGTGTCACCTGAAAAAGATCCTCGATGAACTGAGGTGGCACATCGGGTAACTGTCGGTTCATCACCAGAATTTCAGAGTAGTGGAGCATTACTTTAAACTTCATCACCTTGCTGATGGATGAACCCAGACCGAACGCTTGATACACCTGTGACCCGTCATAAACAGACCAATCAGCACACATCTACACATACTGTATGATCAATGTTAAACTACTGTTAAGATCAACTATACGGAGTCCTGGACATGACGTGGGCTAAAAAAAAATCATAGCGTAATAATCATAAAGATATCATGGGCACAAATTAAGAATTTGTTCCTATGACTTATTCATTTGTTCCCTCATTTTAGTTAATTGTGGCAATGTTGTACTACTTTCTTCCCTTTCTTTAACTAATTCGTAGATACGAGGGAACAAATTATTAAATTGTGGTAATGAATTAATACAATGTGGCTATGATTTATCAGATTAATAAACTGTGGGAATTAATAAATTATTATTTATTTATTTGCATGTCTCAATTACAACATAATTCAGCAAATTCTACACTAACAAAACAAAACTAAAAACACCCAGAAAGTGAATTACATTTATATATTACACTGGGAAAAAGAATGTCTAAATTGCTCAACAAATAAGATACGTTTTTTTAAGCCAATAACATTAATGATCTTATCTGGAAGCCTGTGTCTGCCAATGAATAAAACAATAACAAAAATTGTGACTTTATATCTAACAATTCTGACTTTTTTCTCGCAATTGCAAGGTTACATCTCACAATTCTGACATTTTTGTGATATAAACTCACAATTGCGAGTTATAAAGTCAAAATTGCGAGGTTTAAACTCGCAATTCTAATTTTTTTTTAGATGTTCAAAGACAAATTGATGTCAATTCTGACATCTTTTCTCAGAATTGTCAGATATAAACTCGCAATTGTGAGTTAAAGTCCAATTCTGAGGAACTAAAAAGACAAAAAAAGACAATTTTCTTATAATTGTGAGTTTATATCACACAATTCTGACTATATAACTCGCAATTGCAAGTTCATATCATGCAATTCTGACTTTGTTTGAGTCAGAGTTGTGAGATGCAAACTCGCAATTGCAAGAAAAATGGTCAGAATTGTAAGATAAAAGGTCGCAATTGCCTTTTTTATTTTTTTATTCAGTGGCAGAAACAAGCTTCCATAACCTTATGATTAAAGGGTTAGTTCACCCAAAAATGAAAATTAGCCCATAAATTACTCACCCTCAAGTCATCCTAGGTGTATATGACTTTCTTCTTTCAGACGAATATATAAAAAATAGTCTTTGATCTTTCAAGCTGTTTAATGGCACTCAGCGGGTGTTGCATGCATCAGTCCAAAACAAGTTAAATAAAAAGCGCCCATCCATTAAAAAAAAAAAAGTGTCTCACACGACTCCGGGGGGTGAACAAAGGCCTTCTGTAGCGAATCGATGCGTTTTTGTAAGAAAAATATCCATATTCAAAACTTTAATCTAGCTTGCGCCAACAGTCCCACACGGAAGCAGCTCCGGGAGGAAGTCGTATGAGGTCATCTTTGCACATGCGCCGCTCAGAAGTGACGAACGCGGAAGCGCAGCGGAGAGATCAAAACAGAAGAAGTACAAAACGAGGATTTGTAAGCCAAGAGGAGACTGGTTTTCCTTTGCTAAAGTAAGGAAACTTTGCTTCCTTTGCTCCTGTTAACAAACGCTGGTTTTCACGAGACTCACCGGCGCATGCGCAACGCTGACCTCATGCGTCATGCTCCCGGAGCTGCTTCTGTGTACAACTGCTGGCGCAAGCTACATTAAAGTGATTATTACGTTTTGAATATGGATATTTTTCTTACAAAAACGCATGAATTCACTACAGAAGGCCTTTGTTCACCCCCCGGAGCCGTGTGAGACACTTTTTTTATGGATGGGCGCTTTTTATTTCACTTCTTTTGGACTGATGCATGCAACACCCGCTGAGCGGCATGAAACAGCTTGAAAGATCAAAAACAATTTTTAATATAACTCCGACTGAAAGAAGAAAGTCATATACACCTAGGATGACTTGAGGGTGAGTAATTTATGGACTAATTTTCATTTTTGGGTGAACTAACCCTTTAAGCAAAGAAGGACTAATTATGTTTTTGCATAGTTAATAGTCCTCACCACTCTCTCTGCATCCAACAGCATGTCAAATTCATAGCCTGTCTGATCAAGCCAGAACGTTGCCCCTTCAAGAGAACCATACGAGACCACCAGCACCCACAATGACTGAGCTTCCAGAAGCTTCTGTATGAGAAAGAGCCAGAAACAGTGTCGAGGATTCAAAGAACTCAATGCTGACTTTGGAACGTTCACTACAAAATAGCAGCACAATATTTAGCCTCGCCAAGCCACAGCTGGGTCAACAAGAGCTCGAAAGATCTTTTCCAAGCAACCGTCCATAATCAGACATGGCTGAGGTCTGCTCCTGACTGTACTGCAGCCGTGCAGTTTTCATCTCCTTTAATGACAGGTTGTTCTACCTTGCTGTCCTCCAGCTCAGTCAGGTGGTCTCGTCATGGCTGTCATCCAAAATGCCGGAGCAACACAAGGAGGAGATTCTCTCCCTTCCCCAAGTACTGACCCAGAGACACATTCCTACAAGAGTACAGGACAACCACAATGTATATTACAGTTCACATATGCCATATCAATTCATGAGCTGGAATTTGAACTGAAATAGCCACAATCCACAGGACGCTGAACTGAATTTGAATTAGAATGACATGATGAGGAATTTACTGCTATTCAAAGAAATTCAACACAGTCACATGAAAAATGTAATTAAAATTAATTCATTAATTATGTGTGTTTAGTCCCTGACATACAATATATACTTTTTTTCTCAACTGATTAGAAATATTTCTCTAGACTACATTCAATATTTCTAATAAATAGCATTTAGGAAGCTTAATTCACCATTGTCCATTGACCAGTTAATACATTTACTAAAATGGTCCATATTTTACATGTTTCCATATACAACTGTTCAAAAGTTTGGGATCAGTAAGATTTGTTTTCAAAAGAAATTAATTCTTCTATTTAGCAAGGATGCATTAAACTGATTAAAAGTGACAGTAAATTAATTTATAATGTTACAAAAGATTTCGATTTTTTAAAAAAACGATCAAACTTTCTATTCATGAAAGTATCCTGAAAAAAGTATCACAGTTTCCATGAAAATATGAAGCAGCACAACTGTTTTCAACATTGATAATAATAAGAAATGCACAAAAATGCTAGAAATTTATTTTAAACTACTATCCAGAACTGACAAAACGACTGTGAAACCGTTTAATATTTAAAAACATCTTATAGACTTTGAATATACAGTATGACCCGATAAGTGAGGCACTGCTGTAATCACAGTCATAATGTAGAGTGATAAACTGTTGCAGCTGCAGGCCTTCGATTTGTTTCAACAGAAGTACCCTGTCAGCAGTTCTGGATTGTGGCTTCCAGTGAATGTGGATAGTAAGGATATTATGTGTTCGTCTCACTCTTTAGTCTGAACGTGTATAAACCGTGTATCTGAGCTGAGCGTCTGGACTGCAGGACACTGGGAAAGAACTGTGTCGCTCATTTGCATCTGAACATCCAGACGTCTCAAAAAACTATCCCACTCCACCTGTCAATCAAACAAACCTCCATTCAGCACACTTAACTACCCACACACCCTTAATATATTACCTGCTAACATAAATACATTAAAGGGGTCTTATGATGCGATTTCAATTTTTCCTTTATCTTTGTTACAAGTTCTTGGTGCATAAAGAAGATCTGTAAAGTTGCAAAGACTAAAGTCTCAAATCCAAAAAGATATTCTTTATAAAAGTTAAGAGTCAGCAACGCCTCCTAAAACGCCTCGTTCTAACACGCCCCCACATATCTACCTCACTATGTGGAAATATTAGCATAATGCCGCCCCAAATGTGCATGCAAAGAAAGAAGGCGTGGTTTCAGGAACAGCAGTAGTGTTGATGCAGCATGTCAGGGAGACGCTGTGTTTCAGTGCGAAAACAAAAGCACTTTATTTGGCCTTCCGGAAGTAGATGCAACTAGGAATCATTGGTTAAGATTTACTTACAACAGAACAGCACAACCCAGATGTCTGAATTTGTGCAACGCATTTTATGGACGACAGTTTTTTTAACCTAGAAGAGTACAAGGCTGGCTGTGCACAAAGGCTATTTCTAAAAAAAAAAAAAAA
>NW_015505837.1:102451-131750 GCF_001515645.1 Sinocyclocheilus grahami
GGTCACATCACAGGAGAGTGAACTGTCTGTCAGAAATCATAGCACGTCAGCTGTCTTAACCGCGGCTTGTGTACTGCATCATCACTGTGTCTGTCACGCGACTCTGTTGCCCTTTCGGCTTGAACTGATGGTAAAACTAACAACATTATTAACGGTCTTGATATTTACTTTGAAAGCTGACGCTCGTGATTATGGTAAGGGGCGTTACATTTCCGACGCGTGCTTGTGGTGTTCGGCCAATCACAATGCACTGGGTCAGCTGGCCAATCAGAGCAGACTGCGCTTGTCAAAGGAAGGGGCTTTGTTGAAAACGACGCGTTTGAGAGAGGCGGGGCATAGAGAACCTACAATAATGTACAGTATTTGAAAAAGAATGTGTTTTTTGAACATTAAAGCATGTCAACATATTCTGTTACACCAAATACACAAAATAATGATCTTTAAAAAAGCATCATATGACCCCTTTAAAACAAGTTAGCATTAAAAAATAAGCAGCCTGTGGAGCCCCTAAGGGGACATGGTGATTGAAAAAAAATGAGATGGGAGGAAAAATTATATTTTTACTGTTTTGCGTTCCTCTCAAGAAACTTTCCCTGCACTCGCAAAAGCACTGAAATACAATTTTTCTTCCCAACTCATATTATTTCCATCAATATATATATATATATAATAAATAATCCCCACGTCCTTTTAGGGGCTCCGTAGCAGTCATATTAAACATTGAAAAATTATATTACTTACTTCCAGTTGCAGTAAGCCCTCAACATTGTCTCGAACCTCAGTGTTTCTATTAAATTGGGAATCATAATAATACTATTATGGCATTGGTATTCAATATGTAATTGGATAATGTACAGACAAAAGGGTGGATTTTTTGATAATGATTTTTTTATAACCAACTGACTATACATCATTCTGTTTATTACGTTGCTACTTACCAAATAAAGAAATACATTCATTTTATTGATGAATAATTATTGAATTGTGATTGGTACAAGGGTCAGTTAAACAGTTTATTATGCTAAATATTTGACCCTTGAATGCCAAGACCAGCTACATTCATACTCACCGAAAGAACTGTTCCCATAAACTTTCTGCTTCCTTTTGGTTTTTCACACCCAGACTGAAAGAAAACATTCATATCATGCAATGTTTATTATTTTGTAGCACAACAGAATATGTCAAATATGCACCATGGCAGTGTTTAAAGACAAACACACACACCTGTTCAAGAACTTGGCACCTGCTGACATCAGACCGAATAAAGGACGAATTTTATTATCGACAATTGCTTGCAAAGAACCACCTAAACAACAGTAGCAAATGCAAAACACAAACATTTGTCATAGACTCGGACTGTGTTTATACACGCATGCATACGGTAAATACATACTACATACATGTGCGCACCAATAATATCTCACTGTTTAGGATACCTTTGGCGATGTCCTTTTCTACATTTTCCAACGACGTCCTACCAAATGCGATCAGTTCTTTCAGAGCCCCTGTGAGTGTGTTTTGGGCCTCTTCAGGAGCCATGCTGAGCTCACAGTGAGTTACTCGTTCTGTACGGATGACCTGTCGCCGAACCTAAGCGCTGATTGGTTAAACCTCATCAGCGCTGAGAAAAGTAACAGATACCGCGTGTCATCGCCGTGGCGTTCCAGCAGCAGCACTTTCATAGAAATTGAACTGAAAACACTCAGCGACCAGTTCAAACAATAAAAATAAAAAGATTACTTTGAATCACCATAACTGACCAGCAGTGTTGGGGAAATTTACTTTTAAAAGTAATGCATTACAATATTGCGTTACTCCATAAAAAAGTAACTAATCACGTTACTTAGTTACTTTTTATGGAAAGTAACGCGTTACGTTACTTTTGAAATCTGGACAGGGCTTGCTTGTTTGTTTTTAAAATAAAAAAAGTTCTATTTTTGGCAATTATAAAAGCCTTTTCACACCAAAAGTGAAATGAATAAGCCTCAGGCTGAAGGGAAAGTAAATTTATGTCCGTACAGTAGAGTGCAGTTAGAAAAACACTTCAGCAATAAACAAAGACACAAATGTTGGTCTAGAGTAATTTGTGCTTATCAGTACGCTTGAACTGGATCATCGAAGGTCAGAAACAAAGACATTGGTTAATAGAACGGGATTAAATACATAAAGCATATTTGTGTTGTTTAACATTTAATTATTGCAGGTTTGCGTCATATTCTGAGTTGCATTATTTGTATTCATTTTGAGGAATACTGAATCTGTGTGGTGTTGTTTTTTGTGAGTGAGATGAATTAATGCATATTCATATTTATTTTAGGACTACAGTAACACATTGTTTGTGTTATGAAACGTGTAAGAACTAAAATGGTACAACTGACTACTTTAATACTTAAGTTGCTTAGTTTATGTAGATTTTAAAATTTTAGTTTCAATATTTCTTTAGATTTAGAGATGAAACTGCCCTGAGAGGGTTTTAGCATGATGTAACACATTCACATTCACTGTAAAAAAAATGACTGCTGCGATAATTTATCACAACTTAAAAGAACAAGTAATAACGTGTTGTTTCAACAACAAAAAAAGCAAATGTTCAAGCTTCACTTAAAATTATAGTTTAGTTAAGTTTATTTTTGTTAAGTTGGATATATTAGTTCCACTACTGAATAAAAAGTACGACTTTTTATCTTACAATTTTGACATATAACGCGCAATTCTAAGACATAAACTCGCAATTAAGAGAAAAAAAGTTTGCAAAAGCTCGCAATTCTGAGAAATAAAGTCCAAATTGCAAGATATAAACTCACAATTCTGACTTTTTTCTTAGAATTACAAGTTTATATCTCACAATTGTGAGAGAAAAAGTCAGAATTGTAATACAAAAAGTCGCAATTACCTTGTTTTATTTTTTATTCAGTGGCAGAAATGGGCTTCCATAATATTTAAGTCATCTCGACAAATCTTAAAGCTGCAGTCCGTAAGTTTTGCCTGTCACTGTTTGAAACCTGCAATTGCAGTTATTTGCGGAATGATCTTCTTTACGTGGGTTGTGCATCGGCACGGCTCTTCAGCGCGGATGAATCTAATGTTTTGAGATGTGTGTGGGCTGTCAGTCAACGCACCGGTGTGGATATTCACTGTACTTCCGAATTACAGATACTACGTCTTGGAAGTACGCCCAAAATAAGACGTTTCGCCAGAAAATGTCATCTGAACAATAAATCGTGCTACCAATCGTGATTAAATCTAACAATCGCAAAGTTAGCTCAGATCACGTCAAACCGTGCAAAGACGAATGGCGGCAAACTCTGAAACCAACCCAAACCACTCAAATTAGAAATTGGTTATGTAGTTGCTCTATAATTGATTTTGGATCATTTTTAACCCCAAAAAATTTACGGAATGCAGCTTTACGTTTTTATAACTAATTGCAGCAACATTTACTACAGTGTTGCTCTGTGAATCTGCACAAGCAAAATCCAGTCATTTCATAACGGTTCAAGTGGGTGATCACGTTTTGATCTCTCATTAATTATCTCATTTAAAGGAACCGTAACATTTTTTGTGTGCACATATGTATGCAGAGACATAGATAAGTATAGTTAGATGCCACATTCGAACACTCCAGACACGTAGATGCGTTGCCATCTTGGAACAGTCAACGTGTCATCATTTACAATAAAAAAATTAATAAATCAATGAGTTTTCCAAAATTCCACAATATTTGCTATGGCTGTTCCAATATGGCAGACGGCTTACAGCAGCCTATAGAAAGGCATCTACAGTATATATACACATTATCTCACAGAAGTGAGTACACCCCTCACATTTTTCTAAATATTTTATTATATCTTTTCATGTGACAACACTGAAGAAATGACACTTTGCTACAGTGTAAAGTAGTGAGTGTACAGCTTAGTTTTCACTTAGGGGTGTACTCACTTTTGGGGCCAGCGGTTTAGACATTAATGGCTGTGTGTTGAGTTATTTTGAATGGGACAGCAAATTTACACTGTTATACAAGTTGTACACTCACTACTTTACATTGTAGCAAAGTGTAATTTCTTCAGTGTTGTCACATGAAAAGATATAATAAAATATAATAAAATATTTACAAAAATGTGAGGGGTGTACTCACTTTTGTGAGATACTGTATATGCGTAATTTTCGTGCATATTTTTTTGCCATTTCACCACCACTTTGGCAATCAAAACACTGCCTGTGAAATAAAATCGACAATGCATTTCAATTTATTGGTATTTGTAAATCATTAAGCAGCTGGTTAGTTTGATTTACAGCATTTCCATGAAAAACCTCAAACAGCCCTGTTCAATGAATTGTTGGTGTCTTTACTTAAAAAAAAGTTCACAGAAGCCTCTGCAAGGCTTCTTTTATATATATATATATATATATTTAATTGTTCCTGTACAAATATATATAAGTAAATAATATAACATATTATCATCTATCATTATAGTGGTGCATGGAGCATGCTTGCGTGTGTTCATTTAGAGAAAAACAGATAGATATCATGAAACACATACAGCTATATAGATAATAACCAGGCACACAAACCTCTCATAATTGTGTGCGATTAAGCATGTCTGAAAAACAGAATCTTTATGCAATCTGTTCTCTAAAGCACCAAATTAATCATCATATTAATCAGCAGAAGGCCTTTCACACACCTGCATATGGAAGCCGTGAGAATGAAAAACATGGCCTGCTTCATCCCACACACTGAAAATACACCGAAGAACATGAACTGTGAAGGCACGATATTTCAGAATAGTTCAGTTCTCACCGATCTCCGGTGATGGTGATGGTGAATCCGTCGTATTCTTTCCCAGGATCCTTCAGACTGGGCACTTTAGAATTGACTGTGAAGCCATCTCTGGTTTTACTGTTGAACTGCTTCAGATATACAAACACACACAGAAGCACATCAGAGAAACATTCAGTCTTTCTTCATGCGCTTTATGAGAACATGCATATGGTCTTAAATAAATATGTCTATTATTAAACACGAATGCAAGTGTCAAATGTCAAGGCATAATTATGAGCCGGCAAATAAAACGATTAGCATTCATTGCACATGTGTTTATCAAAGGCTCTCTTCATATCATTACTCACAGATCTGGCCTAATCCTAGATTACACACTCATAACTGTCATGTGTACAGGCTGTTACACATGAAGCTGTTTCTCTGACTAGCACTTATTATAGTTCTCTGTGAACAAAGATCATTTTGATTATCATATGAAATATACAGTATGAATGGTGTACAAGAAAGGGAGATCGAAATAAAATCAATGAAAGATTTAAACATTTATAATGGAATTATTTATACAGTTTAACACACTTTTTTTTATTGTTTCTGAAAGAAGTTTCTTATCCTTATACCAAGGCTGCATTTATTTGATTAATTTACAGTAAAAAGTGTAATATTTTGAAATATGATTACAATTTACAATAAGTATCGCTTTTTATTTCTCCTCTTTCCTATTACTTGTTTCAGTTTTTTTATAACCGTTTCTTACTATGTGTCAGTAAGTTGTTGTTTTTTAGCATGTGTGTTTGGCAGTGTTATTTTTTAGGATTACTGATAAACTTCTGTCATTTGATTTGTGTTATTTGTATTTATTATTTATTTTAATTTGAGTTACATTATGTTTGAATTTATTATGTCTGTATAGGTCTTTTAGTTTTATTTAATTTGAGTTATTTTAATACTTCAACAAACTAAATGGAAATGAAATAATATATATATTGAATTTATAAATGTGTATGTACATATACGGTATATATGTATGTGTGTGTGTGGTTGTACATACACATATGTAGTTGTTTTTTTTTTGTGTTTGGCTTAGTGTTATGTTAGAATCATTATTATACTCTTATACCTTTTGTTCTTTAATATTTTGAATTGTTTTTAGCTTTATTTTTAGTTTTTCATTTAAATGTTAAGTTTTGAAATTTTGTTGTATGCATTTGTCATTTATTTAATCTCTTTATTTTTAAAATGTGTAAAGGTAATATTTATAAAGTTTTAGCTTTTAGTTTTGGATCTGTTTTTAGTTGTTTTAATACTTCAATTGATTGCTTCTGTTGTCCTCATTTGTAAGTCGCTTTGGATAAAAGCGCCTGATAAATGACTAAATAAATAAAATAAATAAATTTACAAGCAGTGTTTTCCATTTTCATACATTTTAAAATGTAATTTATTCCTGTGATCAAAGCTGAATTTTCAGCATCATTACTCCAGTCTTCAGTGTCACATGATCTTCAGAAATCATTGTAATATGCTGATTTGCTGCTCAAGAAACATTTATTTTTATTATGTTGAAACAATGTTAAAAATGTTGTTATAACAAATTTGAAAAGAGCTTTAGTTGATTAAATGTTTCGTAAAAACGGTGCTACAATACCATTCAAATGCTTTAAAAAAAGCCAGCAAGGACACATTAAATGGATAAAACAAATGACAGTAAATACATTAATAATGCTACAAAATATTTCTGTTTCAAATAACTGTGACCCTGGACCACAAAACGAGTCTTAAGGGTAAATTTTTTGAAATTGAGATTTATGCATCTGATAAATAAGCTTTCCATTGATGTATGGTTTGTTAGGATAGGACAATATTTGGCCGAGATACAACTATTTGAAAATCTGGAATCTGAGGGTGCAAAAAAATCTAAATATTGAGAAAATCGCCTTTAAAGTTGTCCAAATAAAGTTCTTAGCAATGCATATTACTAATCAAAAATTAAGTTTTGATATATTTACAGTAGGAAATTTACAAAATATCTTCATGGAACATGATCTTTACTTAATATCCTAATGATTTTTGGCATAAAATAAAAATTATTTTGACCCATACAATGTATTTTTGGCTATTGCTACAGATATACCCCAGCGACTTAAGACTGCTTTTGTGCTCCAGGGTCACAAATGCCTATCATGGTTTTCATAAAAATATTATGTAGCAAAAACAGTTTTCAACATTGATAATAATAGTATGTTTCTTGAGCACTAATAATTCTTGTATTAATATTTTTTTAGATTCTTATAGCCAAAAAACAAAAACAAAAGAAAACTGAATTTATCTCAGACATTAATCGCTGGTCAACTTTTAGGGTGAGAAAGACACGTCTAGACCTAGAAACAGTCGCTGAGCTTGTCTAACCAGAAAGATTTGTTTCATTTCGTTCAGCACACAAATTATCCGGTTAATGATTAATAAAGATTAATAATAATTAAATGATTAAAAACACTGATTGTCATGTTTAACACTCATGTTACCTTCATGATGGGCAGCAGATCCTCCACTTTATTCACATTTTCCAGAGCCTGCTTTACGTCCTGAAGCCCCCGTGGGTTATACGCCCTGATGGAGAGAACACACACGCAGGAAAATAAAGTGTATTCATAAATGGACAATGAAGAAAAGATCAACTCTATGTGAGTGAATGCATGTATGAAAAAAATAAGGTGTTTGAAGAAAATAATGAATGAACAAACTAAGTTTTTAAAGGGGTCAAATGATGCTGCTAAAAAGAACATTACTTGGTGTAATGAAATGTGTTTATGCGGTTTAAGGTTAAAAAAACACATTATTTTCCACATACTGTACATTATTGTTTCTCCTCTATGCCCCGCCTTTCTGAAACGCGTCGATTTTTACAAAGCTCATCGGTCTGAAAAAGCTAGGTGTGCTGTGATTGGCCAGCTATCCAGTGCGTTGTGATTGGCCGAATTCCTCAAGCGTGTGACGGAAATGTTACGTCCCTTACCATACTGTGATGCCTACGGCAACCACATGTGATGTCCCCGGGCTGGACTCTGCTTCGTCCACGGTGAAAGCCGATCCGGTGATCCTCAGTGCGAAGTTGAAGTATTTCCTCAGCGACCAGCACGGATCAGCTCCAGGCATGACGAAGCTCACAACGAAACACACAGCGCCTTCACGACATGGCGGCGGCAACAACAATACTACAGCGAGAATAAAAGTCACGCCTTCTTTGCGTGAACATTTGGGCGGCGTTACGCAAATCTTCCCACATAGTGATGTAGATATGTGGGGGTGTGTTAGAACGAGGCGTTTTAGGTAGGCGTGGTTGATTCTTAACTTTTATAAAGAATATCTCTTTGGATTTGAGACTTTAGTTTTTGCAACTTTACAGATCTTCTTTATGCACCAAGAGCTTGTAACACTCCAAAGAGAAAGGAAAAATTTTAATTGCATCATATGACCCCTTTAACTGAACGGGTGAAGTGTTTGAATGTACAGGGTATAAAATAAACTTTTGAGAACAGTAAGCTTTTTTGACGTTTTTTTGAAGGAAGTCTCATTTGCTCATCAAGTATGCATTTATTTGATCAAAAATACAGTAAAAACAGTAACATTCTGAAATATGATTACAATGTAAAATAATTGTTTTTAATTTGAATATATTTTCAAATGTAATGTATTCCTGTGATGGTAAAGCTGAATTTTCAGCATCATTTCTCCAGTCTTCAGTGCCACATGATCCTTCCGAAATCATTCTAATATGCTGATTTGCTGCTCAAGAAACATTTATTACTATCAGTGTTGAAAATGTTCTGTTTAATAATTTTCTGCGTACATGAAGAGAGCTGTGAATTAATGAGGTGTGTGTTATTTAATGAGTAAATGAAAAAAACGAATAAAACAAATGTGTGAAGCTTGTCAGTATAATATTTTTAAACAAATATTAAAATCACACGCACAGACACACAAAAGAGACTCACCCATGATAAACCAGTATTCTTTCCTTTACGAAGCCGAGAATACTTCTGAAATACTCCAGATATCTGATATTAATGATCTGCCCTCTGAGAAATAACAGAAAACCCATTAAAACGCTAGAAAACAGATACAGCAATAGAGTTTTAGGCCTGTTTCACACCACAAGCATGAGCAGCGCATATTACAGTTTCAAAGCAGCTTTACAGAAAATGCTTACCTCAATGTTTCAATAAGAAAGTGTTCTGACAGGAAGTAAAACGATTCGCACTCTGCTAACGCTCGAAGTGTGAAATTGGCTGTATCTTCTCTGTACAGAATCGTCATTAATGATACCAATGTTGGTATAGACAATATCAGTAATATCTAATATCAGTATGGTATCAAGGCTTCTCTGTACTATTAAAGTATTTTTCAAAATTGCAAGGTTCATCATGCTTGTTTGTAGGGCTGCACAAGGTGGTCAACATTTTGGGATTATACATCAATTTGGCTATATTGTTAGTGTCTATTCTCTTTATTATTAGTGTTTTTATTACCTTCAAGGTCACATATTTTACACCTTTTTGGAGTTTTATTTTAGGTTGTGATGTCCTTATGAATATATATTTGCGGTATAAGTACCAAAAACCATCTCAATAGATTTTTACAGCTCCTCTCTCAGGAGCTTTGCTGAGAACAGGTCGATTTTGGCCTGTCTAATTAATATTCATGAGCCTCTCTTCTGATCGGCCTGTTGTTTTTTTGAGTGACGCACGGCCAGGCCAACCACAGGTAACTAGGGTCAGCCGAGCACTAGCTGGAGGCAGCAAAACAAAGGGGAAACTGGAGGCGGCCCATTCAAACCAGCGCAGATTCGGCTACATAAGGAGCTCAAAATATCATCTTGTTGTGATGTTGGGTGCCAGAATCTACATAATACAGCCTCAAATTAGACAAAAAACCGACGACAGCTGTGGTTAAACGCGATAAAACGAGCAGACTGGACAGAAACGATCGTCAAAAATGCTCGCGTTTGCAGCGCACACTTCTTATCAGAAAAGGTTCAATAAAGTATTGTCTTTCGTTGTTATGGGCGCGTCTACAGATTTCTTGCCATATGTCTATGTTTCTTGCATCTCACGACTGTCGTGTATGAAATAATGTCTGTGTGCATGTGTGTAAAACAACAAACTGACGATTTATATATAATCATTTGTAATTGTATATACATTGTTGTGATTAATTGTGGCTGGAACAATAATGTAGCTGTAAAAATAGTTGCCTGCTGAAATTGAAATGTATATACATCTTCATCATGACTAGACAGACACGGTGAGTTTGTCTTTACTTTACATGTTAGATGTGATCCACCTCAGAGTAACAATCCTGTCAGATCGAAAGTTAACCTTTTCGACATGTTTCCGTGTTGTCGTTGCTCAGCAATGGCATGGACGCGATGTTGTCTGGGGGTTTGGCAAAAGGAGAGTGGGACGGTGGGCGGTGCTCGGGTGGTGACTGAAGGTGGTGACTGTGTAGTTCTGACGTCAGCTTTTTACGGAAGTCACAACGGTTTGTGAAAAATCACAGCTACTTTATGCAGGCTGTGTGCATTTTACTGTGGACTGACTGTTTTGAAACTTATATGGTAGTTACATAGCACATAGACCTCCGTTTTTCAGTTTTGACAATATGGGACCTTTAAATTATATGTATGTCTGCACTATGTTTGTACTTTCTGCACCGGAAGCTCCTGGCACCAAGACGATTTCCTTGTGTGGCAATAAAGCTCTTTCTGATTCGGATTCTGATAAAATAATAATAATAATAATAATTATCATTATTATTACTACTACGAAATTACTATTGTGATATTTCACTGTAAAATAAAATATATATTCAAATATAATAAAATATGATTATTTTAAATTACAACTGTAACATTATTTTGATGGAAAACCAGCCTTTAAAGCTTCTATTTTTTCCCCAAAGGCATGTAAACGGAACCAAACTGGAGTTGGGGTGGATTAGCATTTACTGTGAACCGAGCCAATCTGTGCATATACTCATTTCATTAAATTGGAGCATTTGTGATTTGATAATCACACTAAGCTAAATTGCAATTTTGGTTTTATTTTACACACTGTACTACGGATCAAACACAAAATTTACTGCAAGCTCTTAAACTCGGGTGGATTCTAATTGGCTTTCAGTATTTTTCATCATCAGCAGAAAAAAAAAGTGTTGTAAAAGTGATTTCAACAATATTGTTCTTCGTGTCATTTTCAATACAGTTGTGGTGTGGAGACTTTAGATAATTACTAAAACTTCATGGTTATAGTTATCATCAACCCTTAAAAGTCAAAAGGTTCTGAAGCGATTAGGACTGGCAGCTTTACAGAGCAAATGACTCTGTACATTGAGGGCAGATACAGCACCTGATGAGGTTAATGTGGTTGTTAAATCCTCTGCTAAGACTCCTGGCAGGCATCTGATCCAACCACAGCACAGGCTGGTCTGGATCTGCAATCCTGCTCACACCCGTGAACACACACACACACACACACACACACACAACAGTAAAGATCAGTCATCAAGCCTTGGTAACACCCTCCACAGAGCCGTGAGAAGAGCTCAGGAATGCTGGCTGGAATCTGACCTTCTCCATTTCACTGCAATGTCAAACATGTCTCTCCACTGCAGCTGTCTGGTCTTTCCGTTGACTCGAACCTTCGAGTTACTCCAGGTGCGCTGCATGGCCTGCATCACCTCTAAGGTGGCCAATCCCATCGCTACACAAAACACACAATAAAAACACAAGACAACATTAAAAATGCAATTCAAAAATATGATGACTTGAATGCACCTCTTCTACGATGAATATGCTTTTTATTTTTGAATTACAATTCATTTCGATTTCTTGAAATTTAGTTGGAAACAAAGTCAAAAATTGAACTGTTTTGATATAATAATGAAAAAAAAAGTGTAATTTAAATGAAAAGATGAAAACCATATTAAGTAGTTTGGCATTCGACTTTATTATTATTATTTCTAAGAAAAACAAAAAGTCAATAAAACTGAATAAAAAATCATTAAAACCACTGCTTATTACTTAAATAAAATCAAAGTTATCTAGTGCTATCAACAAACACTTGTGGTCTAATCTACATGCAGAAAAAAACAACCTAAAACAGGAAATGGTACCATAGTTTGAGGAGCCTCATGTAGACCCTCATGACTGTGTGTCAATATATAAATATTTTTTAATTATTATTATTTTACCTTTTGATGACAAGACAATGTTAATGACAATGATAGTTCAGGTTACAAAAAATATCATGTGGTGCAACTCCTAAAGATTTAGTGATATTTATAAATGATTACACGGCTCTGTGGAATACTTGATTCTGATTGGTCAGTCGCGACATTCCGAGGTCTGTTATCCCTCAATAACAACCGGTAAAAGCTGATAACACAGGCTCATCCGGGTAACTGAAGTCGGCGCTATACGCGTACTAGGAACTGTTTATTCTTGGTGGAAGCTTTGCATTTGGTTCGCTAATAAAATATTAAAACTCAATTCAATATTATGTGTACAGTTATTTAATTATGTCATCCTGGTATCGCAGACTCGCTCTCTCGTTTAATACAAACGCAGCCATTTTGCCACGATTGTTTTGTACATTGTAATGGATTATAAGATATAACTAACACACTGGTAAGATTTTAAAACAGTTTTGTCTTAAATCAAAATCTTTTTATCGCCAAGATTATTTGTGTGGTGAAATGTTGTGTAATAAGTGGTAAGACTGCACTGTTTCCCTTAAATGAAAAGAAAGAAAGAAAGAAAAGAAACCTGGAAAATTATATTTAAAAACTAATAATTGTTTAAGCATTCAAGGTGCAAAGAAAATGTGTTATCAATTTATCCTTATTTAGTGCTTTATTTTAAACTTTTCATTAAATATCTGTATCACTTAATTATTTAGTGATTTTAAAGAGCTCTGATCTACAGAAAAAAAATGTAACATTAAAAATTATACTAAAAAACTTAACGTAAAATAATGATTGTGTACACTAACATGTATTCAAGTGTGAGTGTGTGTGTTTTTTTTTTTGTACCAATTGATATTTGATATATAGAGGGGTGCACACGTTTTTCAGTCTGGTTCTCATGAGAGCACCTGGAGATTTTGTTTTGGTACTCGCACTGCACATAGTTTGACTCATTAAATATAACTATAACAATAAACTGATTATTAATAGTGATAATAGTATTTTGCATTTATTTATTTTGTATTTTGATCAAATAAATAAAATAATCAGTGTGATACCACTATTATATTTAAAAATAAGTGTAAAATAAAAATACAGTTATTTTTTTATAGTACACTTAAAAATACAATGCTAATATTAACTATTTTTAATGAATTTTCATAACTAAAATCAGCAAGGTTTTATTTTGGCAGGTTGCCAGCAAGTAAGTATATGCACTATATGTATATGTACAGTGGGTACGGAAAGTATTCAGACCCCCTTACATTTTTCACTCTTTGTTATATTGCAGCCATTTGCTAAAATCATTTAAATTAATTTTTTTTCCTCATTAATGTACACACAGCACCCCATATTGACAGAAAAACACAGAATTGTTGACATTTTTGCAGATTTATTAAAAAAGAAAAACTGAAATATCACATGGTCCTAAGTATTCAGACCCTTTGCTGTGACACTCATATATTTAACTCAGGTGCTGTCCATTTCTTCTGATCATCCTTGAGATGGTTCTACACCTTCATTTGAGTCCAGCTGTGTTTGATTATACTGATTGGACTTGATTAGGAAAGCCACACATCTGTCTATATAAGACCTTACAGCTCACAGTGCATGTCAGAGCAAATGAGAATCATGAGGTCAAAGGAACTGCCTGAAGAGCTCAGAGACAGAATTGTGGCAAAGCACATCAATGCAGCATATTAGAATGATTAATGAAGGATCATGTGACACTGAAGTGATTTATATATTTAATATTAAATGTGAAATTGTAATAATATACAACATTACATTTGTATTGAAATTTTGCACACAAAAAAAAAATTCTAAAAGTAAAAAAAAATAAATAAATCTAGCTAGATAATTTAGTAAAGATCTGAAATAAGAGCAAATATTTACTCTTCCGTTACAGGGCTCAACAATAAGGATGGACCGGAACCAGTGTGATTTAATTTACACTCATGGAGCAATTTGTTTCTAAACTTTCTGAAAATGCTGTTGCAAATTTTGCTGATTTATGTCAACAAGATAACAATAACTATCTGGCTAACACAGATACTGAAGCTAATGAGAACTACTGATATGTTAAGCATTATGTAATGCTTGTTAACGACCACGTGGAAATTATTATATGGCTCTAATTTCTCACCTCTGAGATATCTGACTTTGAGATACTCGGAGCTGGCTTTCTGTCCCAAGAGAGGGTCGTTGAGCATGACTTTCGTCTGAGCTTTAATGCCCTCGTAGAACTGGCCCATGGCCACATGACTGAGACCCTTCATGTACTGACACACTTCATTATAGGGCTCCAGCTGCAGACATCTCTGAAAGACAACATGATAAAACACTAGTGAAACAAACAACCACAGGACAGCAGACCAAATGTGCAATCCAAGCTACAACTGTCAGCATCTGACCAGAATAACTCAAAAACATGTTCGTTTTGAGATTCAATACAAGAATTGAATAAAACGACACGAGGAAAACACAATCGTGTGTAAGTGACTTTTTAAAAATCAATGGTATTGATATCGTAAAGAAGGACTTTGGAGTTGCACTACTCTCCACAGGTCATCTTGACTGAAAAAAAAAAAGTCTACTTGATCTTCCCAAATAAGTAACACAGATGAATCCATTTAAACAAACACAAATTATTTAAAGTAACAGTTCACCCAAAAATGTTACTTCTGTAGTTTACGCATCCTCATGTTGCTGCAAACCCATTAGACTTTTGTTTGGCTTCAGAAACACAAATTAACATTTTTTGCGAGAACAAACCTCATTGGTTCTTACGTGTCAAACAAGTGCTTTGAGCTTCTGTTTACCATATGCAATGCGATCTATGCATGTGGGGTAATCAATGTTTTCAAATATTCATATTAGGGTTGTGACGGTGAGGAAATTTTCCCACTGGTTAATCGACGTGTGACAACACCGGTAATACCGGTATCACCGTGTATTCACCGTTGGCGTTCCCCTCTTTTCCTCGCTTTCCTTCGCTTTTAAATAGCTTGTAAAAGCGGCTTGCGCATTTTACTTTCACTTTCAAATAGCGGCAATTCGGCGTAAAGCAATTGTTCGTTTTTAGTTCGTTTGAATTTTCCCTCTTTTCCCTTCGCTTTTAAATAGCTTAAACGAGGCGTGCGCATTTTACTTTCACTTTCGAATTAGCGGCAGGTCGGCATCAATTGCTTGAATGCAACAACAAAATACAACGTCAAACTCACTTTAGCCTATATATAAAACATAGAACCTTTATTAACAAAACAAATACAAATACACCATGCTATAGGGCAGGCTATGCCTAATATAAAATAACTAACAAAGTTTAAATATACAAAACTGGAAATAGGCTAAGTAAAGATGTATAATATATAACCAAATAAATAAGAAACGTAGAACGTTTATTAGCAAAACGAGTAAGAAAGCTTGGAGGCACGGCATACACCTTGATGTCAAATAAAATAAATAAATGACACGGTTTAAACAAAGTAAAAATCAGCAAACAATGTGGAACCAATCAAATAAGAAACGAATGTTTAAAAAAACGTCCAAAATGACCTTAGATAAACGTCAAAAGTCAACAGGCTTTTCCAAATCCAAACTTTTGCCAAACAGGCGCTTCTGCATCTCGTTTCGAAACGAAATCATCTGCGATCGTCTAGTCTGTCTCCACTCTTCTTGTCAGTCAGCTCGACTCACTCTTCTCACTGGAGAAATGAAATCGGCAACTGTCGTTCAACTGCATTGAGCAGCCGCGTTCAGTTTTTAATTGTAGTGTCTGTTCTTTTACTGAACTAAATGATTTTTATTACTATAAAAAATAAAAACGATGGTGGGGGTCGGTGACGCGGTGGGCAAGTGACGTAACCGGTGTCGCGGCTTAACACCGTCACCGTCAACACCGTCTATCGCGGCAAGCCTAATTCATATGGATTACTTTTACATTGTCTTTATGAACTTTTTGAAGCATCAAAGTTTTGGTGGAATGGACATTTCGATGGAGGAACAGAAATCTCTCAGGTTTCATTAAAAATCTTCAATTGTGTTTCAAAGATGAACGAAAGCCTTGTGGGTTTTGAGTGACATAAAGGCGAGTAAATGATCACAGAAGTTTCATTTTTGGGTGAACTTTGCTTAAACTCCACTAGCAGCATATACTGTCAATTACAACATAAGATCATTTTGAGTTGACCCTCACTTTGTAAAAACACTTAGTAGAAAAAAAATTTAAGTCAACCGTTCAAGGTATTCTGAAATGATTTGTGGATCTTGTATTTTTGCTAAAGCTTATAAGAACTAGGGCTGTCAAAATGGCTGAAAAACTACATTTGAATTTTGTACTTAATTATCAAAATTCGAATTATATTCGAATTTAAAATGCATAATTTCAGTTAGGGTGAAGAAAAGCTTTTGGCTTCTTTTCGGAGGCCACAAAAGGGCGCATCAGCAAAATATTACTAATGCACGTTTATTCAAAGCATAAGGTAACATGACTATCTGTGAAAATAATGTTTAAAATAATGTTTATAAACCAATTATAATTAATTAAGTTGCTTAAACAACTATAAACAAAACAGCATCATGCATGTATGCATAGTTTAATACAAAGGGCGGAAAGCCAATCACACAGAGTACATTTTTCATTTAAAAACATGAGATGCAGTGGGATGGGGGGGAAAAACCCCATAAAGTCTCGATATATGTTTTTTTCAAAGTTGAACTTGCATTAATTTGACATGGCTTTCTAAACATGCAGTTCTTTTGTGCGAGATGCGAGTGCAACGGTGATAGATGTCCATCTAGAAAATGCGCGAAATATGAGTTCTGTGTGAACGGCTTGGTTTTAGTTTTGACGTAAACAAGATCTTCTCACGATTGATGTTCTCTTTTTCCGCAATATCTTTAATGAACAACGCAGCAGCGCCTAACAAATACTTATAATGCAACGACACTTACATCGTCATCGCATCTCGTGCGCCACTGATAAGGCTACCTCCAACGCTCACCTAAAATTCGAATGCAACGTTTTTGCATTCGAATGTGGATTTTTATTTTAAATTTGATTTTTTTTTTTTGACAGCCCTAATAAAAACTGATATGAATTCTTCTGTATTCTTCCTTATATTCATTTTACTGCAATGTAATATACAGTACTTCCCATTAAAACTGAATATTTACTGGGAAATAATGTACAGTAGGATTCGATTTGATCTTTCAAGAATTGTTTTGATTGGAACATATTGGGTTATGATATTAACATTCAATACATTAAGTAATCTGTCTACTTCAAATCTATTTTACTTCATGTTGTTTTTACGGATTACTACTGCCAACAAAGAGGTAAATACAACACCATTTGGGACGCACATGATCGATTTACCTTAAAGCTGCCTATGGCCTCCTGCAGGCTGCCGTGGTGGTACAGCATCATTCCTCGGAGCTGGAGAGACTGGATGTGGTTCTGATCCAGTAACAGAGCTTTCTGGAAGCTAGTTTTTTTCGCTGTATTTTGATCAAATAAATGCAGCTTTGGTGGACATAAAAACATAAATTGACTGACAGGAACAGAACACAGTCAACAATTTCATTAGTCCAACAAAAGTTTTGCAACAAAACAAAATGACATGATTAATTAATACTGAAGTCTCAAAGGTATAGTAGCAACAGCAGCCAGTTTGCTTCGTAGGGTCAGAAAATGGTCATGGAAAACTAATAGAGATGTCACATTAGCGTAAAAAAAAAAAAAAATCCGTTATGAATTATCAATAGTGTAGCGATGTATGAGGCACAGCTCACACAGATGTTACTTTTCTGCATGACCAGAAAATATTTAACAGTGGGGAAATATTTCACCCTTATGCAATCACACAGATTATTTTTCAAAGTACTGGATTCTGCGCTATCTGTCCACTCAGGACATTAAATGAAGAGATCTATACATTACAATAACACTTTACCAATCTATTCAAGTCAAAATCAAAGTTTACTTGACAGATAAGATGGCTGTGTCTGTGCACCTCTGATATGAAGAGCAGTGTTCCTCGGTGTCTGTAGAGTCGGGCTGAAGGCTGCAGTTGTATGGCTTTAGTCAGGTCTGACAGAGCTTCACTGATGCGGCCCAGAGGAGACAGAATCTGAAATCACATGCTTCATCATTACCACTAAACACTTCATAAACTGTCTTAATTTGTCAATCCCTCGTTCCTCACCTCCGCCCTCTGCTCGTATACTTCTGGTCTGCTGGGCTCCAGTGCGATCACTCTGCTCAACTCATACAGAGCCAAGTCTGCATTCTTTATGTCCTTCAGAGAGAGAGAGAGAGAGAGAGAGAGAGAGAGAGAGAGAGAGAGAGTTACCTTCAATCATATGTTCAGCTATGACTACAAACGCTACAAAAATATTTAGTAGTGTTTGATAAACCAACATACACACACACTCTTGTTCAAAAGTTTGGAATAATTAAGATATTTAAATGTTTTTGAAAGTCCTTTATGTTCACAAAGGCTGCATTTATCTGATTTGAAAACAAAGGAAAAACTGTAACATTGTGAAATATTATTTAAAATAACAAATTTCTGATTGAATACATTTTAAAATGTAATTTATTCCTGTGATGCAAAGCTGAATTTTCAGCATCATTACTCCAGGCTTCAGTGCCTTCAGAACGACCGCATAGCAACACCCTAGCAACTGCCCTGGGTACCCTAGCAACCCCTTAGCAACCAACCCGAGTACCCTAGCAACCGCACAGCAACACCCTGATCCTTCAGAAATCATTCTAATATGCTGATTTTCTGCTCAATTAATCAATTTGTGCTCAATTATTAATAATGTTTCTTATTATTATCTATTTTGAAAACCTTTCTTACTTAAAGGGTTAGTTCACCCAAAAATGAAAATGAGGCTGCATTTTACTCACCCCCGAGTCATCCTAGGTGTATATGTCTTTTTTCTTTCAGACGAATCCAGTCGGAGTTAAATTCAAAATTGTCTTTGATCTTTCAAGATGTTTAATGGCACTCAGCGGGTGTTGCATGCTTCAGTCCAAAAGAACTTAAATAAAAATCGCCCATCCATAAAAAAAAAGTGTCTCACACGGCTCCGGGGGGTGAACAAAGGCCTCCTGTAGCGAATAGATGTGTTTTTGTAAGAAAAATATCCATATTCAAAATGTAATAATCACTTTAATGTAGCTTGCGCTCACTGTTGTACACGGAAGCAGCTCCGGGGCGGATGACGCATGAGTTCAGCATTGCGCATGCGTGTGTGTGTGTGTGTGTGTGTGTGAGGGGGACAGGGTCACATCACAGGAGAGTGAACTGCCTGTCAGAAGTGATAGTGAAATCTGTTGTACCATTATAAATGTTTTTGTTTTTTAACCCTAAACTTCCTATCATGTGACACTGAAGACTGGAGCAATGGCTGCTGAAAATTCAGCTTTTCCATCACAGGAAAAACCTAAATTTTAAAATGTATTAAAATACTAAACAGTTCTTGTGAACTGCAACTTTATTTTATAATATTACTGTTTTTACATATTTTTTTATCAAAAATGCAGTCTTAGGAGACTTCTTTCAAAAACATTGAAAAAAATCTTAAAGGGCTCATATGATGCGATTTCAAGTTTTCCTTTCTCTTTGAAGTGTTACAAGCTCTTGGTGCATAAAGAAGATCTGTAAAGTTGCAAAGACTAACGTCTCAAATCCAAAGAGATATTCTTTATAAAAGTTGAAAAATAATGTGTTTTTTGAACATTAAAGCATGTCAACATATTGTTACACCAAATACACAAAATAATGATCTTTAAAATAGCATCATATGACCCCTTTAATTATTCCAGACTTTTGACTGGCAGCGTAAAGCAAACGACTGACCTGCAGACTCTTTTTGCCGTAGGCTATTCCCCGTCCATAGATGGCACTCACCAGCTCAGGATCTCCCTGGTGATAGAGGACAGCTCTTTTGTGATAGTGCTTAGAACAAGTTCACCATTACCACACAATCAACTATCATTACTTTTACTTCAGTCCCAACAAAACTGACCTGTAGCAGTAAGGAGAAGTGCTTGATAGCTTCATCAAAGAGGCCATTTCCAATGAGAACATAGCCAATGGCTGAAATAAACACAAAACCGTGTTAGCGGAGAACATCAACCAAAGACAAGTGCAAAATACACACTTGCCAAAGTCAAAACAATGAGAAACACAGCCGACACACACCAAGCTCTTCATTGGTATTTTGGTTTTCCACAGCGAAAGGAAACCGTCGCTGTTCGACAAACAACTTTGCCTGATTCTGTGGCGACAGAAAGAGAGAAAGAAAGAAAAACACGTCAGGAAGTCCGTCAACCTCCAGCAATCAGTCCAAGCCACCAGTGGTTAACAACAACACTGTGAAGAGACCCATAATTTACAGAGGACTAGCAAAACACCTTTTCTGTGCTGGATAGGAAGTGTTTTGGTTTTGGCTCGACGCGCTTCATGTGTCGTTTTACAGTGTTCTAATTTCTAAAGAGCAGGTGTTGAAGGAACCGTTCACCTGAAAATGAAAATCCTGTCATCATTTCTCTTTTGAGTTCCAAAGAAAGTAAGTCAAAACGAGAGTAAATAAATAATGACGGAATTTTCATTTTGGCCTGAACAATTCCTTTAACATTGTGTAATATGATGCAAATGCAACTCACAAGTATTTTCTCTGCATTGAGTGAAAAGATGGACTCGCAGGACGGGTTGCTCCCCTCTTCACAGTCCGGATCCTCCAACTGCAGGATAGATGACTCTGATGGACCAAAGATTTTTAAAAATGTGACTAACCAAATGACTTTGGCTTGAACTAAACGCAATGAATGTTGTTTGCTGCAGAACCCAAATCAAGTGGCGACCAGATACAGTACCAAAATCATATAATGCTTATAGAATAACAAGTTAAAACATGTTATCCTCGCTGTAAGTGAATCTGTATTAAATGTAGTCTGGATTGTTTTTACCATGCACAGTTTTGTTCATGGATTAGGGATAGTTCACCCAAAAAAAAAAAAAAAAAAAAGATCATTTACTCACCTTCCAGCACAAAAGAAGCTATAGTGGATGATTGATAGTTGATGGTAGCCATTGATTTCCTTAGTGTGGGAAGAAGAAAAAAACTACAATGGAAGTCAGTGGCTACCGCCAACTATTTGGTTTCCATTTCTCAAAATATTTTCTTTTGTGCTCATCATGAGTTCATTAGATTCTTTCATTATGGGTTACTAGGATTGTATGTCAAGGCTCCTTTGGATCAAAACACAATCTGAAACAGAATACCAAGTCACCAGGGTAACAGCAATAGTTTGAAACACAATACCATAGTTACTTCCTACAGTTATTGTTACTATTGAAAACAGTGGACTCCTGTTATTTGTGTTTTCATGGCACTCATTAAAGTTACTTCAAAGAATACCATGATCATTTCCAAACCACCATTGTAATGCCAAGCTACATCTGCTGAAAGCAATCTTGAACTCAATGACACCCAATACAAATGTTCTTGTCCTTCGTGTTGCTGTGCAACATGCATGAGACATCAGAGTCCTGCATGCATGATCTGAGATTCTGCAAGCATTTTTAGAGTCCTGCATGCATGATCTGACATTCTGCAAGCATTTTTAGAGTCCTGCATGCATGATCTGAGATTCTGCAAGCATTTTTACAGTCCTGCATGCATGACCTGAGATTCTGCAAGCATTTTTAGTGTTCCTGCATGCATGATCTGAGATTCTGCAAGCATTTTTAGAGTCCTGCATGCATGATCTGAGATTCTGCGAGCATTTTTACAGTCCTGCATGCATGATCTGAGATTCTGCAAGCATTTTTACAGTCCTGCATGCATGATCTGAGATTCTGCAAGCATTTTTACAGTCCTGCATGCATGATCTGAGATTCTGCAAGCATTTTTAGTGTTCCTGCATGCATAATCTGAGATTCTGCAAGCATTTTTACAGTCCTGCATGCATGATCTGAGATTCTGCGAGCATTTTTAGTGTTCCTGCATGCATGATCTGAGATTCTGCAAGCATTTTTACAGTCCTGCATGCATGATGCGTGTCACTGCAAGCGGAAGAGTGTGAATCAGACACACATTTACATCAGGACGTGGCAGAAACTCACCGCAGTCCGGTGCATACTCCTCCCACTCGGCCGGAGAGCTGCAGCCGTGCTTGTGAAGGTCGCTGTTGAAAAAAGTCAAGGTGGAGAAATACTCGCTGGATAAAATAGCTCCGCATAAGTACAGCAGCGACAGAGCCGCCAGCACAACACCCCCGCCAGCAGGTGCCATGTTGTGAGTGATGTAATGAGCAGGTGAGGAACGGTGCAGTCTGGGTAATGTAGTTGGGGGAACTGAATCCCTAGTGGCGACGGAGGTAAAAAGAACTACATTTCCCGTCAGCAGCCTGATCAGCCCCGCCACTTATGGAGGTTCAGGAAGCAGTAGGAGTGTTTTCATGCTGTCATATGAAGAATGGCACCGGGACTGTTTAAATGCGTCGAGTGTAACGAAGATGCAAACGAACTGCATCGAGATTACAGCAACGGAATACTGAAGATCACCATATGTGTGAGTGCTTCATAAAGTTTAGTTTGTTCTCTGTTCTGTTCAGGTTAGCATGCTCACAACTTAGGCCTGATGTAACGCACATACTAAGAGCACGGCCGTTTGTCACTATTTTACTCTCCAGTTCATTTAATTTCTGTATTTATGTATATTTTGGTTGGGGGAAAAAATGAAACATTTAACCATTATTGCCCAGAAAAAAAAAGAAAGGAAAAAAAACGGTAATGTTGCAAATGACTGTTATTGACAGCGACCTTTAAACAATAAATACATAAATAATAAATATTATCTGACGCCGTAAAGCTAAGTTCCACGAAATATCTGCATTTGAGATATATTATAGGCTTTTTAATGGCTTTCAGCAAAATGTAAGTACGTTATAAAACCCAAAACTAATATTTCATGAAAAAAATATGCATATACAGAATTATAAAATCAGTGTTTTGGCGAACATAAATTGTCATTCACAATTGATGTGGGTTTTCTTTTTCCCCCTCTGCAGAGTTCATGCAAGAAGCCAGTTGACAAATACATCGAATACGATCCAGTTATTATTCTGATAGATGCCACTCTATGCAAAATCCAGGCCTTTAGACATATCCTCTTCAACACTGAGATCAATGTGAGTGAAACTTTTTGACTTTACAGCTTTTGGGAAAGAGAAAAGCGCATGCAGAGTGTGTGCAGAATACAGACTGCGTGAATAGTGTTGTATTGTGAACGCAGCCTCTGTTCCTCTCTCTCTAGATATATTATAGGCTTTTTAATGGCTTTCAGCAAAATGTAAGTACGTTATAAAACCCAAAACTAATATTTCATGAAAAAAATATGCATATACAGAATTATAAAATCAGTGTTTTGGCGAACATAAATTGTCATTCACAATTGATGTGGGTTTTCTTTTTCCCCCTCTGCAGAGTTCATGCAAGAAGCCAGTTGACAAATACATCGAATACGATCCAGTTATTATTCTGATAGATGCCACTCTATGCAAAATCCAGGCCTTTAGACATATCCTCTTCAACACTGAGATCAATGTGAGTGAAACTTTTTGACTTTACAGCTTTTGGGAAAGAGAAAAATGCAGAATACAGACTGCGTGAATAGTGTTGTATTGTGAACGCAGCCTCTGTTCCTCTCTCTCTAGATCCACTGGAAACTGTGTGTGTTCTGTCTGCTGTGTGAGGCGTATCTGCGCTGGGCCCTCCTGCAGGGGTCCCAGTCCAACGATGACCCCGCTGATATCATCCGGTACACTAAAGAGTGGGAGTTTTACTGCATGTTTGCACTGGCTGCACTGGGTAAATCACTGTTTTTAATGAAGTCAGACACTGACTAATTAGATGGAATTAGTCAAGTGAACTAATTGAGTTGCTGGGTGAAGACGAAGTGTAGAGGTTATGCATTTTTATGAAGGTATTCTGAAAGATTTAGGGCTTTGAGGTCTGTTTTTGTAGCTTCCCACATGCCTGGGTCATTATTCGCCCCAAAATCGCTAAATCTAAAGGGGGAAAAAAGTGTATAAACTAAGAGTTTGAGGTCGGTAAGATTTATTTATTTATTGTAAAGAAGTCTCTTATGCTTGCGGTCGAATGTTAGAACAATTGAGATATTTTAATGCTTTTGAAAGTCTCTTATGTTGAGGCAGCATTTATTTGATTAAAAACAGGAATATTGTGAAATATTATTACAATTTAAAATAACTCTTTTTTTTCTATGTATTTATTTATTTGAATATATTTTAAAATGTACTTTATTCCTGTGATAAAAAGCTGAATTTTCTTCAGCATCAGAGTCACATAATCATTCCGAAAGCATTCTAATATGATGATTTGATGATCAAGAAACATTTCATAATCGCAGTGGAAAACAATTTGCCGGTTTCTCTTTTCCAGATTCTTGAATGAATAGAACATTCAAAAGAACAGCATTTATTTGAAATGTTTTTTTTTGTAGCAACATTTATCATGTAACAGCTTTACTGTCACTTTTTTGATCAATTTAATGCATCATTTCTGAATATAAGTATTAACTTCCTAAAAAAAATTTAAAATCTTGCTCGGCCCAAATCTTTGAACAGTAGTGTTTATGGTAGGATTTGTTCTCCTTGCACTCCTTCACATTGCATTATTTTCTGACTGTAATATAGAAAGAATTTGATTACATTAATGAGAATATCTTGAATAATAATTAGGGATGCACCGATATGAAAATTTTGGCCGATACCGATAACCGATTATTCTTTATTTTTGAAAGCCGATAACCGATATGTTGGCCGATAAATCTATATCCAAATTGTTATATACTTTTTGAGAGCCTGATTACAAAAAAGGTCTCATCATTAAAAGCCACATCCCAAACACTTCAACATAAGCAGCCTAGTTTGAACGGTGTACGTTTTAAAAATATTTTTACTTTCCCATTACCAAATTTAGTCATAAAAAAGTCTTACAAATAAATAAAATAATGCATAAATAATGCAAACAAGTCACTGGACATCATTACACGTGTAGAATCAAAAATACAAGTGGTTCTTGTTATTAATAATGTATCAATGATTTTGAAAAAGTAACAAATGAATACCACTGTTTTAAATAGCAGCCATTGAGCTGCGCGTGCTGAAGCTGAAGAGCTGAATGAACATGGTAAACTGAAGCGTTTTGCTGGCAGCTTATTTAACTCAAGGAAATGCATCCTGAGATTAATATTAATACAACATAAACATAATATTACAACTTATATATGTACAAAATGACGCAGTTATTGCATGCTATAGTCAGAATGTGTGATCCTGTTGTGGATGCGCTCTTCCCATAACAACGCGCTGAAACATGGCAACTAAACCCAAAGAATTCACAATGTTTTATTATAATAATGTTCTCATTAGAATTTTATATACACGACATTCCCAATCATAGTTATTAATGTTGTGCACTGCTGTTTGAGCTGCGTGTGCTGAGCTAAAGATGATCACTGGTAAACTGAAGCGCTCTTTTAACTTAACCAAACGCATTCTATATGAGATAAATCAGATATACATCAAATAAACACAATATTACAATGTACAATTGCACAAAAGGCTGCAAACGAACAGCGCGCATCTGAAGTGTCTCTGAAGGAAATAATGCATTATTTATCGGCTTTAAGATATCGGCCAAATTTTCTTATCAGGCCGATACCGATAACAGAAAAAATCAGCATTTATCGGCCGATACCGATATGGTGGCCGATATATCGTGCATCCCTAATAATAATACTTTTTTAAAAATCCAAAATTAAACATGTGGATGCAACATGATTTTCTGTCATGAAAATAGTCACCCTGCTAAAAAACAATCTTAATATTGTTTTTATTTTGCAAATTATTGTTTATTTATTTTTATTTTTTAAATGCATTATATACATATGTATGAACTTGTTTGTAATGTTCTTCATGTTTTAAGTCGCTTTTGATAAAAGTGTCTGCTAAATGAATAATATGTCCTGGACATATTTTCATGAGATTCATCCAAGTACTACCATGATGTAGATGCACTTACAATTTAATATAATATACAACTGAAAATTTAATTTCTGTATTATATTATGCATTATAGCTAATATATTTATATAGCTAATTTATAGATTTTTACTACTGTAATGCAAAATATTGCAATACAGTAATGAGAAACAGAATATTTTTTGTACTTTACCATAATGAGAATTTGGGAGATAATGTGCGTGATTGTCATTAAAATAATGTCACAATGCAGAAATTCACCCTATAACAGCATGTTCTTTGTGTATGTCTAGAGTTGGCCGTGTTCTGCATAGGTGTGTTGTTCATTCTCTGGACGGCGCAGTGCTGCTCTGGTTCCTCTGTAGAATTCACTCCGCTGTTGAAGGCGCTTCTGCTCTCCAGCTACGGCAAAGTGCTGCTAATTCCAGCTGTCATCTGGGAGCACAATTTCTCCCCGCTCTGCTTCAGCCTCATACGGCTGTTCGTCCTGACCTCCAATTCACAAGCCATAAGAGGTGAATATCAACAAACACCTACTTTTATGGAATGCATGCACGTTAAACACACTCACAGGCAGCGCAAGATATCCGTACACTCTCTTTCATTCACATAAACACCCAGAGGCAAAGTGAAATGTCCACATCACACTTACAGAACCAAAGTAAACACTCTCTCTCCTTCTTTCCCACACACATGCGTTCACACAGAGGATTGTATTGTTTTGAGTGGGCCTTTGTTTGCGTGTGCGAACCAACCTCAGCAGTTCCTGGAGTGTGTGCAGATGTTTCACCAGCACTGTTTTAGGAATATCAAGAATACTAGTATGCTGGTACCAAGTTAATGCAAAATTTGTTTTAAAAAAAGGAACAAAATGCATGTGTATTTAAGGGAATAGTTCACACAAGGATGAAAAGTTAGCTGAAAATGTGCTCACCCTCAGGAGATCCAAGATGTAGATGAGTTTGATTCTGCATCAAAACAGATTTGGAGAAATGTAGCATTCCATCACTTGCTCACCAGAGGATGCTCTGCAGTGAATGGGTGCCGTCAGAATGAGAGTCCAAACAGCTGATAAAAATATTATAATAATCCACAAGTAATCACAAGCTGCATGTTTGTAATAAACAAATCCATCACTGGGATGGCTTCAGTGAATAAGGCGTCTAGTCTGAATCAGGAGAGAAATATGCACGGATCAAGCACCGTTTATAAGCAAAAACACTCCAAAACAAGTGTAGACAAATATGTCGAGGTATGTTGTTGTGCGAGGGTGGACTTTTTCACTGAAGGAAATGTTATTTTGGATTATGGACTAGTATTTTGGCCAGAAGCAATGGTTTAAAGTTAAAATTGATGTATTTGTTTCTTACAAACATGCAGATTTTCACTTCACAAGATGTTAATTGATGGACTAAAGTCGTGTGGGTTGCTTGTGGATTACTGTGATGTTTTTATCAGCTGTTTGGACTCTCATTCTGACGGCACCCATTCACTGCAAACTTAGGTGGTCTCAGGGTGATACCTTTTTATTTTTTTTATAGCAGATTTTAATTTTTGGCCGAACTATTACTTTAATGGCAATTCATTTTGCTAACCAAGACATTCAAAAAAAAAAAACGCTGCTAAAAGATGCTCCGCATTAGTTCACCCAAAAATTCTGTCATTAATTACTCGCCCTCGTATCGTTCCAAACCCCTAAGACCTTCGTTCATCTTCTGAACACAAATTAAGATATTTTTGATGAAATCCGAGAGCTTTCTGACCCTGCATAGACAGCAACACAACTGACACATTCAAGACCCAGAAAGGTAGTAAGGACATCATTTAAAATAGTCAATGTGGCATCAGTGGGACAACCGTAATTTTATGAAGCTACAAGAATACTTTTTGTGCGTATGTCACATGGACAATTTTAACGATGTCCTTACTATCTTTCTGGGCCTGGGAACATTTCAGTTGAGTTGCTGTCTATGCAGAGTCAGAAAGCTCTCAGATTTCATCAAAAAATCTTAATTTGTGTTCAGAAGATGAACGAGGTTCATTACGGGTTTGGAACGACTTGAGGGTGAGTAATTAATGACAGAATTTTTGGGTGAACTAACCCTTTAAATGTATTATTTCAGTGACTTGCTATTCTTTTCATGTGGTGCAACCAACATGAAGGGAAAAAACATAAAACATGAAATTATATAATAGAGAGAACGCCTGCAAACCCTCATGACTATATGTCAATAAGTGTACTAATGCTAAGAGTACATTACAGACTTGGCACGTGTTTTAAATAGGGGTGTAACAGCACACTGAAATCACGGTTCAGTACGTACCTCACTTTTGGGGTCGAGTTTGGTACAACAAATGTATTTTCATTCATTTTGAACAGACAGTAGTGCTACATACATGTTTTTTAATTTGATTGTATAAGCTTAAGATTTAAAGCAAAAACAGAATGGTCTGACTTTAGATTTGTGAAATTATGCTATAGAAGACAACTGCACAAAACAAAAACAGCAGACAGGCTGAATGAAAATGCAGATTTATTTTCTAACAGCAGGTGGCGCTTATGGAACAGCAGAGATGTAGCGTTTCCTTGGTTACCGCTGTAAATAAAGCAGCTTTAATATGCATAATATGCAGGTAAGAGGAAAAGAAAATGCCATGGAAACATTTCTGAAGACGGTCAGTTCCTCTCAGAGACGCATTCATATAAACCCCCACATATTTCTCTTCCTATACTTCGAGCATCACGAACAGTGAGCTTGATCTGCCTGGGACAGTATTTTCCCCTCTTTACAGACTTCATGAAAATTTCACACAAATTGCATTTTGGGTAATGATTGCAATGCAGTTTGTGTGCAATTCCGAAATAGAGATTGGCCAAAATAAAATTAAAAACCAGTTCCAATTTATAGCAAGCGACCGGTGCATCTCTAGAACCCGAAACTTTCTCAAATTGCTGATTTAAAGCAAGCAGGCGATTCTTCGAGCTCTTGCGTGCATCCTGAACGCTCCATTCATGTTTTGGGTCGGTGCGTAGATCGTCTCTTTACGTCTCGTCATTCTGATCATCTGACTGCATGAACCGAACCATGACATCCGTGCCCTAACCGATCAGGACGAGTACATGTACACTGTAAAAAATTACAGTGAATTTAACTGTAAAACACTGTAGAAATGCTACAGTAAAAACC
>NW_015505837.1:131760-134882 GCF_001515645.1 Sinocyclocheilus grahami
ACTATATGTCAATAAGTGTACTAATGCTAAGAGTACATTACAGACGTGGCACGTGTTTTAAATAGGGGTGTAACAGCACACTGAAATCACGGTTCAGTACGTACCTCACTTTTGGGGTCGAGTTTGGTACAACAAATGTATTTTCATTCATTTTGAACAGACTGTAGTGCTACATACATGTAGCATGAGCAGTTGTTTTTTAATTTGATTGTATAAGCTCAAGATTTAAAGCAAAAACAGAATGGTCTGACTTTAGATTTGTGAAATTATGCTATAGAAGACAACTGCACAAAACAAAAACAGCAGACAGGCTGAATGAAAATGCAGATTTATTTTCTAACAGCAGGTGGCGCTTATGGAACAGCAGAGATGTAGCGTTTCCTTGGTTACCGCTGTAAATAAAGCAGCTTTAATATGCATAATATGCAGGTAAGAGGAAAAGAAAATGCCATGGAAACATTTCTGAAGACGGTCAGTTCCTCTCAGAGACGCATTCATATAAACCCCCACATATTTCTCTTCCTATACTTCGAGCATCACGAACAGTGAGCTTGATCTGCCTGGGACAGTATTTTCCCCTCTTTACAGACTTCATGAAAATTCCACACAAATTGCATTTTGGGTAATGATTGCAATGCAGTTTGTGTGCAATTCCGAAATAGAGATTGGCCAAAATAAAATTAAAAACCAGTTCCAATTTATAGCAAGCGACCGGTGCATCTCTAGAACCCGAAACTTTCTCAAATTGCTGATTTGAAGCAAGCAGGCGATTCTTCGAGCTCTTGCGTGCATCCTGAACGCTCCATTCATGTTTTGGGTCGGTGCGTAGATCGTCTCTTTGCGTCTCGTCATTCTGATCATCTGACTGCATGAACCGAACCACGACATCCGTGCCATAACCGATCAGGACGAGTACACGTACACTGTAAAAAATTACCGTGAATTTAACTGTAAAACACTGTAGAAATGCTACAGTAAAAACCTGTTAAATGGTTAACGGTAAATTACCCTACTATATATACGGTGAAAAACTGTATTGGACATTTACATTTATTGGACATTAATTTTACGGTAGTTTACCGTTTTTGTAAGTGAAAAAGACCATATAATTTACAGTGAATAACCGTAAATTGACATTCCCAGAATTCCCTGCGTTACATTTCAAATTCAATGTTTTTTTTGTTGAAATAACTGTTTCTTCTTAGTTTGTTCTAATCAGTTTTGTATATTAGGGTTGTGTGTTACACCTAATGTTGTTAAATTAATGTTTATTGCATGATTTCAGTTTCCTGTGTGTTACCATGATGGTGTTTGTGGGAATGACACTGTGCACCTTCTGTACATGTTATTATTTAAAAGCTGCTTGTGATGGGCTTTAGTTCATCATGTGACTTTCTCATCACCACCTGCATTTGGTGGTTATCAGTACATTACAAAGGTACCAAACAGATTTCAGTACTTCAATAGGTTGATATATTACCATTATGTCAGTTAATGAAATTACGGTATTTTACTGTAAATTTAAGTTAAAACTGTAAAACCCAAAACGATGCTACCGTAGTTTTTTTACGGTAAAATTCTGGCAACCACAGCTGCCGTTTTTTTTACCGTAAGTTTTACGGATTTTTTTTTTTACAGTGTACCATTACACCCCTAGTTTTAAAATGAAATACCTCTTCTTTTATCATGGACATAATTAGTGTTTTCCATGTTTCAGTGATTCTGAACTGCAGTCGGCGACTGTCTCTCCTGGCGGTGTGTGGTGGCTTGCTGTTAGAGACGTGGGTTGCCCAGGCTTTAAAAACACTGCAGGTCTGTTCACAAGACTATCTGTCAATGCTCTAGACTAGAAGAATCTAGGAATCTGAAACCTCAGGATCATCTCAAACCTTTGACGGTAAACATCAAACTGTCCCATCTAAAGATAAATGGATGCTCTATGAATTGATGCAAAACTTTCTTCATGAATGATTCAAGTCCTCCTTGCTGTCAGCGAAGAAAGTTTGATTTCTGAAACTGATTGCCGTGTAAAATCTCAGATGTGAATGTAGAGACATGCTTGTCATTACTTCAGAAATGTTGTTTGATCAAGATGTTCTGTACAAAGGAATTCGGTGGCAATGCCAAGTGAAAGTAAATAAGTAAATGAAGAGCAAATAGTTTAGCTTTACTATGGTTACCACATTTGTGGTATTTTATTTTTCTTTTCATGCAAATATGCAAATATGTATTAGGATAACACCGTTTAAGACCAGTAATTTGTCTTCACTTGTGAATTCTCTTCACAGAGAACAACTAGTTTGGGTCTATACAATTTTCACAAAATCCTGTGTGTTTATAAAGAGGCACAGCTTCACATTCCTGAGGTCATCTGTCAAATTCCTCAATTAGCTCTGCTGAGAGAAGATGTTGACTCAAATGTACTACAGATGCCTGTGGACTTGTGTCGACACGATATGTCATTACTATAATGATCTGAATGGCGTCGGATTTATATTGGATGGTTTATGTATGGACTTTCTTGCTGATGTAATTTAACACTGTTACATAAATGTGAAGTGTGGGCCTTCAGTATGAACTTGTGCAACTTGTTCAAACTCAGGGAATAAATCTTGCACTTCTTTGTGAAACTGAATGTTTTGTAACGGTTTAGCTATAGGGGATTGTGGTTAGGCTATGCTTGATTCCCTGTGGTATTGGTATTCACTGTTTAAAAGCTGCACGAAGAAATGCAACAGATTTAGCATACAGCATAGAATAAGTTGTGAGTGTGAACTTTAAAACTTTCAGTATCAGTATCAAAGCAGGAAGCTTAACTGTTGCTTAAGTTAAGTGTTACTTAACTGTGTGTATTAATGTATGTATATGTATACATATACATATATATATATATATATATATATACACACTACCGGTCAGTAAGACTTGCGATGTTTTTTTAAAGAAGTCTCTTATGCTCATCAAGGCTGCATTTATTTGATCAAAAAAATCTTGAATTTCCATCATCATTACTCCACTATAAAGTGTCACATGATCCTTCAGAAATCATTCTAATATGCTGATTTATTATTAGAATTATCAATGTTGGCAACAGTTGTGCTGCCAAATATTTTTTTGGAAAC
>NW_015505837.1:135208-168983 GCF_001515645.1 Sinocyclocheilus grahami
ATATGTGTGTGTGTGTGTGTGTGTGTGTGTGTGTGTGTGAATATACACACGCACACACACACACACTACTTTTGAAAGATAAAATAATTTATATGAATATAAATACATATTTCTTTCAGTGTAAGATCTACTTAGTTTACAACATAACATAATAAAATGAGTAACTTCTACAGCACCTGATGCAGTAGCATTTTAAATCGTTTCTATGAATTCAAAGCTAGAAATAATTGAAATGAATGAATAATTGAAATGATTTAAAAATATTTTAAATCCGTGTTGTCAGTCTATGGAGTGGACATATTCAGTCCACACTGCATATTTTGTCATCTGAAGATTGTTATGACTAAACGCAGGTCAGTGTGGAACGTCCACAAGTCAGAACAGGTTTTTAAATATCTCTGGTGCTTGATCACACTCTGGTATTTGTTGTCGTTCCTGACGTATATAAGGTTTGGTTCAGGTCTGAAGAATCTCCGTGTTTCACAGGTCAGTATTGTTTAAGAGTAAAATAGCACGCTAAATAAGTCCTGAAATGAAATTATCCAATAAGTAGAGAATGTAAGGCTGGGCTCCACTCAAAATTAAAGTCAATTAGTTTAAGTCATTCTTTGAATACTGTAGCCTCTTGTATGATGTTTTTCAGATGCTATCAGGGGATATTTAGCATAATTTCAACATCATTTTCAGTAGAGAGTACAAGTTAGAAAAGTAAAAATAATGCTACAGTAGCCTACTTCCCAATGATATAAAAATGATTGTATAGATGATAGGTCAATACCATTCCGTTCATGCTAAAATACATAAGTAAATTAGGTCTTAAATACTTTATATATTTGATTATGAATCATTATCCTCTAGCAATAAATTGAAAAAAATTGGAATCAAATAATAACTATTGACCATGCCAACCAAGAGTTGAAAAGAAAAGTTTTGAGTGAGGAAAAGAAGCTGGCAGAGGAATACGGTGAGCATCAGGTTGCTTCCATCCTTAAAATTGCAAAGACAGCAGTTCATAAGAACAAGGTCAAGCTGCAGACATTGGGGACAACAAAGCTACAGACCAACAGAGGGCAAAAACCACTCTCCACTGACCGGGATGACCACCAACTTACTCCAATGTCACTCAACAACTGTAGGATGACATTAAAGAGTTAAAATTAGCCCATAAATTACTCACCCTCATGTCCACATCCTAGGTGTATATGACTTTCTTCTTTCAGACGAATCCAGTCAGAGTTATATCAAAAATAGTTTTTGATCTTTCAAGCTGTTTAATGGCACTCAGCGGGTGTTGCATGCATCAGTCCAAAAGAAGTTAAATAAAAAGTGCCCATCCATAAAAAAAAGTGTCTCACACGGCTCCGGGGGGTGAACAAAGGCCTCCTGTAACGAATCGATGAGTTTTTGTAAGAAAAGTATCCATATTCAAAACATTATAATCACTACTTAATGTAGCTTGCCCCAACAGTTGTACACGGAAGCAGCTCCAGGCGGAGGACGTATGAGGTCGGCTTTGCGCATGCACCGCTCAGAAGTGACGAACGCGGAAATGCAGCGAAGAGATCAAGACAAAACAACGGTCACTTATTAGAAGTACAAAACGAGGATTTGTAAAGAAGAATGTCGGAGGATTTCGATATAAGCCAAGAGGAGACTGGTTTTCCTTTGCTAAAGTAAGGAAACTTTGCTTCCTTTGCTCCTGTTAACAAACGTTGGTTTTCACGAGACTCACCGGCGCATGCGCAATGCTGAACTCATGCGTCATCCTCCCGGAGCTGCTTCCGTGTACAACAGTGAGCGCAAGCTACATTAAAGTGATTATTACGTTTTGAATATGGACATTTTTTCTTACAAAAACACATCGATTCGCTTCAGAAGGACTTTGTTCATCCCCCGGAGCCGTGTGAGACACTTTTTTTTTAATGGATGGGCGCTTTTTATTTCACTTCTTTTGGACTGATGCACGCAACACCCGCTGAGTGGCATTAAACAGCTTGAAAGATCAAAGACAATTTTTTATATAACTCCGACGAGATTCGTCTGAAAGAAGGAAGTCATATACACCTAGGATGACTTGAGGGTGAGTAATTTATCGGCTAATTTTCATTTTTGGGTGAACTAACCCTTTAAGTGACCTACAAAAAGAATGGTAAACGGCAGCTGAGGTGAAGTGCATGGCATGGACGGTTCGAAACAGGCTCCTGGGGCCAGAGCTGAAGTCCTGCAAAGTCCTTCTTCAATGAGAAGCAAAGAAGAGCCAGGCTGAGGTTTGCAAAAGATCATAAGGACTGGAGTAAGGTCATCTTCTCTGATGAGTCCAATTTTCAGCTTTGCCCAACACCTGGCCATCTAATGGTTAGACGGAGACCTGGAGAAGCCTACAAGCCACAGTGTCTCGCACCCACTGTGTAATTTGGTGGAGGATCGGTGATGATCTGGGGGTGTTTCAAGCAAGGCACATTCATCTTTGTGAAGGGCGCATGAATCAAGCCACGTACAAGGTTTTCCTGGAAGAAAACGTGCTTCCTTCTGCTCTGACAATATTCCCCAACTCTGAGGATTGTTTTTTCCAGCAGGACAACGCTCCATGCACCACAGTCAGGTCAAACAAGGCGTGGATGGAAGACCACCAGATCAAGACCCTGTCATGACCAGCCCGATCTCCAGACCTGAACCCCACTGAAAACCCCTGGGATGTGATCAAGAGGAAGATGGATGATCGCAAGCCATCAAACAAAGCTGAGCTGCTTGCATTTTTGTGCCAGAAGTGGCATAAAGTCACCCAACAGCAATGCGAAAGACTGACGCATGAAAGCTGTGATCAGGGTTATTCCACCACATATTGATTTCTGAACTCTTTAAGTTAAAACGTCAGTATTGTGTTGTTTAAAAATGAGTTTTTGTTGCCATTTTCCGCAAATAAACGCTCTAAATGACCATTTGTTTATTTGGAATTTGGGAGAAATGTTGTCAGTAGTTTATAGAAAACAAAAAATTTCCATTTTACTCAAACACATACCTATAAACATTAAAACCAGAGAAACTGCTTATTTTTTTCCCAGAGCTGTATTTTTAACAAATCAGAGAGTCAGGGAGAGGTGTTGGTTTGAGTTGTAGATCTTTTCAATAACTCCGCTGGCTTTGATTTCTATAATGTTATCCTCAGTTTGTCAGACATGTGCTAATTATGCCCTCGTTAATTAAGAGACTGAATTAATTTTTTAATCATTTGTCTCATAAGGACCATTTAAATGGAACTGCTAAAGGTAAAATAAATGATTAGTTACTGGATGTAAGATATACACTTTTTCTTATACATAACTACTGTACATTTCAACCATAATTTAGATTTGTTTAAAAAAAGGTCAAGTACATCAACTACCAAAATAGCAAATTATGGTTTTGTCATGTTATAATCTAAACTAAATACCAGAAGCTATTCAAAATGACATGTGTTTTCTATACATGAACACTCCATATTACTAAGTGTTACAAATCTAGCATCACAGCTGTCATATAGCAGGGTGATTATAACTAACTACAATGAAAACTATTAAAAAAACTTTAAAAAATTTTTTTTAAAAAGCTGAAATCAATTTAATATATTTTATTTCAGCTAGTTATTACACTCTAAAAAATGCTGGGTTAAATACAACCCAGTGCTGGGTAAAATAGGGACAAACCCAGCAATTGGGTTGTTTTGACCCAGTTAAACATTTAAACCTTTAACCCAACCGCTGGGTCAAAACAGCCCAATTGCTGGGTTTGTCCCTATTTTACCCAGCACTGGGTTGTATTTAACCCAGCGTTTTTTAGAGTGTAATAACTAGCTGAAATAAAATACATGCTTTAAGAAGGGGATAGGCCGAGGGCAAAGGTCAGCTCAAACATGTCAAGCGAGACCCCTTAATGCTTTAGTGACAATATAAGAAGGATAATTTATTTTAGTAAACATTTACTTTACTTCAAGAGCTTCATGAACATGTTTTATGGCTTTAGTTCAACTTTAATAATCCTGGATTGTGTCTCAGAGTCAGAAGCATGTAATTAAATCTCTTGATTCGTATGGATTACTCTCATGAACTTTTTGAAGCTTGAACGTTTTAGTGGAATGGACTTTCAGTGGAGGAATAGAAATCTCTTTTAGGTTTCATTACATGACATTCACTACATGACAGTGGTCTTTTATACGTTTTTATCAATATTACAGCTTTTACTTATATAAATGATGACAGAATTTTTTATTTTGGGGCGAACCATCCTTTTTAAATTCTTAAATTGTCTTCATATGTCTACTGTATGTCTTCAGATGTAATGGCTTCTTTACCACGGTCTCTGTCGCACTTGTCTTTCACTTGTTGGAGTTTGAGCAGGAAAATCCCTGGTCATGTGACGCGGACACATTCAATAAAGATTACAGTAATCCAGCTCAATCTCCTGAACAGGTGCTTAGGCCCAAACTCAGAGGTGTGGATTTAGATTTAGAGATTTAGTGCACAGCAAACAACATCTAGCCTCCCTTTCGCTAAAGGACAGTGTATAATAGTGCGTCAGTATTGACGCAATCCTATTAAATGTACTGAGATATCAAGTTAAAGACAGTACGGTTACACCTGTGAGCAGTGGAATATCATACTATCATCAGTGACCTACAGCTGTGCTCAAAACACTCATGGCTGTTATACATCTCCTCAATATACGGCATCAATTTGTGATTTATAATCCCATTATCAGTTTGTTCCTGGCAGATCAGGGCAAGGACTCAGTGTTCTGCCCATTAGTTATCGGCCAATTAGTGCTGGACACTATTCAAACATAAAGCAGAGCATCTCTGGCTCTGTTCAGATCAGACGAGTATCTTGTATCTTGTGTTCACTACAAATGAGATGGTACAGATTCATATGAATTAGCCAACAATTTGCCAAAATGTAAAGTAGTTACAAAATGCCATGTGGTTATGTTGGCTGTGTTTAGAACAGAATACTACAATATCTCAGTACTTACAGAATACGGCACAGTATACACTGTGTCAACACCTGACCCTGTTTAATGTAGCGAGAGGAATCAAGTTAGGCAGGATGGTCAAATAATACATCAAAAAGGAGATGGAAGTTTAAATTGAGTGCGTTGCATTATTGGATATTCCACACAGTAAGCTCTTTTGAAATCAGTTGATTTTGGCACATGTAGGTCAGGCTGATATGAAATGCATAACATTTGCATACTGTGCACAGTATACATACTAAATACTGCAGCAATAGTGTGCTGTTCCAACTTAATAATATGCATACCGTGTGCAAAGTGTGCATATTTTCTGCACATACAGAAAAGATTCATTAGATGTCCTATACTACATTTGTCAAAATGAGCAGTAAAAAAAAATAAAAATGTAAATGTGTGAAATATTGTATCCCACAATTCAATGAACTTGACGTTCTATTTCCAGTATAATGGATGAAACTGAAGTAGTATCAGCTACATTCATTATTTGACAGGATTGCCAATAAATAAGATATTTTTTTTAATATAAAACTGCATTAAAAATGCTAAATAAACTACTGGAATTAAGCAAAAAAGGTAACGTGACAACAATGCATACAGTCTAAAATGCTTATTGTGGAAAGCCTACATTTTTCTCCAATATTTAAAAAAAATAAATAAAGATATTTACTTGCATTGAATAAAGAATTTGAACACTAAAATTCTAAAGTGACATAAAAAAACAGATGGACCGTACATTATATTTATTTTGCATCGCTAACACACACAATAAAACATACAAAAGGATCATTCCTGTATCAATTCAATCAGTTCAAATCTCATAAATGCACTGTTTCGCGCTTAAACACATTTGACAATTTTGAAAAACATTCAAGAACAGATTGAGCAAAAACAAGTCGAACACACAAACGCCATCTAACCAGATAATTTAGCATCTTTGTATGCAAAACAACTGCAGAAATCATTTCACAACCAACCACAGAGATCAACCGGACCAAAAAGTGCTGTTACTGACTTCTATGCAAATTACGAAACTGGAGTGGGAATTTCCATGCAGGATCAGAGCAATAAATCACCGCAGGGTAGAAGATAATGAGATGGGTGGAGAGGAGACATTTTCTGGGTGGAACTTTCTTCTGTTAATAAGGGACTGAAATGGATGCATGAAGATGCTGGATGTAGATATGAAATAGTGTGATTACAGAGGGCCAGAGATGGCAAAAACACATGGATTCAAAGCTGTGTCAAGGCACAAAGTGTGAAGTTCAGTGCTGATTTTGGTCAAAGCACCTTAAAGCCTTGCTGGTTGCATATCAAGAGCCCTTCTTTCTTTTTTTTTTTAGTTTTGCTCTCAGAATTGAACCAAATAAGAAGGTTATAAATTGTAAAAGAGTGTTAAAATGGAATCGGGACTTCTATAAACGCTGGGAATTAAAAAAGATCTGCTAGTGTGAGAAAAAAAGATTTCGGAGCTCAAACACACAAGAGGTAGAAGAGATTCTCTCTCTGCTGAGATTAATATTCTTGTAGTAGAAACACTCTGATGATTATCAGTTCTCGGTCACAGTATTTGATGATCCATAACGGTGCAAATCCAGGCATTCAATTCACCAACACATCAAGAAAATATGTTATACTGTATAAAATGCGTACATTATGGCATGCTATGATTTGCATACACAATCTTTTTAGTGGATTTGATGGCCATTTGTACTTGCAAAAACCAAGTTTATTATCTCACATTATGAATACAGGCAACCTTATGTGAGTCACTTGACATTTGAGCAAAAACAGGCATGATACGCACTGAGAAGAAGTTCAAGCACAATGGAAGACTGAATTCTAGCAGCAATTATACTGTAAGTAAATAAATAAAACATCTACAATACATGATCTAGAACAGGTTTACATAAAGTGGGAGGGAAATGTTATGGAGCTGGTTATCGATTTACTTACTTATAGATACAGTATGTTCATATTGAGTTACACAATACATAATGCAATGAGTACACTGGGACATTGCGTTTTGTTTTGGTGATGCTGTTTCAAGCTCTTTGTGCTGGTTATACCCTGGATTACATTTCAGCAAAGAATAGGTAGCATTTCCAGCATACTCGGAATACATATTTGCAGTAAAAACAAAACCCTGTCTTCTGCAAGCACCCAGCGAGCGATTGCTCAACGAGAAATAAGACTTTTCTGAATTCAGAGGGGTGAAAGTCTATAAATTCATCAGCACAAGTTTAACATGATTTACTGTAAACCTCATAACGAAATGATATGCTTCTCCCCTTACTTAAAAAAAAAAACGTATAAAATTTCCAATGTTGATTAAATCAGGAAAACAAAATACTATGTAGTATATTATACAATAAATAATAATTCTCAATTATATTTACTATGGAGTCTGCTGTAAAACTAAATGCCAGCAAACTAAATTATGGCACAGCTTGTTTTCATTAAAGAAAAAAAGTCAAGCGTTTTAGATTGTGATATGGAACGAGTCGTGTATCCAGCTGTCTTTGGATGTCCCGTTTTTAGGAGATGTATCGTTTCCATCTGGCGTTTCGGCTGGCGTCATACCGGACTCGGTATAATATTCCTCATCTTCATCAAAATAACCGTTCTCCATCCCGTAGGGTCCATCCGCACTGGACACAGCGGAGAGGTCCTGGCAGCTGCCCTTGTACTCCTGGATGGACTCGTGAAGGGACCAGAGCTGACAGAGCAGAGACATGTCCTGCTGCCGCAAACCCACCTGCGCAAACAAACTCGAATGAGTGCTTATGGAAACATCAAAGGGACAACTCATTGCACATTAGAACAAAGTGACCCAAAACATTTACTCTGAAATCAATCTGTGGTATTTAGTCAAATAATGGATATTTTGTGTTTGCATTCCAAACCTTATGCTCTTTAGGGTTAGCTTTGTTCTGATATTGTAATGATTTGAACCTTTCCCAGTGGTGGTTCAAGTGTTACAGCAAAAGGTAATGCGCAAATATACTCAAAAATAGATTCAAACAGAACCTGTCGTTTTTAAATGTTTAAGCCGAGCATCACAGATAAGATAGGAATGTAGGAAACAAACATTTTTGTTCATCACATTCAAACTGAACATTTTTGGGCAACACGGTAGTAGTTCCGAATATATGAACCGAACACTCGAATCGAACCCGGACACTCGAATCGAATCGAACCCGGACACTCGAATCGAATCGAACCCGGACACTCGAATCGAATCGAACCCGGACACTCGAATCGAATCGAACCCGGACACTCGAATCGAATCGAACCCGGACACTCGAATCGAATCGAACCCGGACACTCGAATCGAATCGAACCCGGACACTCGAATCGAATCGAACCCGGACACTCGAATCGAATCGAACCCGGACACTCGAATCGAATCGAACCCGGACACTCGAATCGAATCGAACCCGGACACTCGAATCGAATCGAACCCGGACACTCGAATCGAATCGAACCCGGACACTCGAATCGAATCGAACCCGGACACTCGAATCGAATCGAACCCGGACACTCGAATCGAATCGAACCCGGACACTCGAATCGAATCGAACCCGGACACTCGAATCGAATCGAACCCGGACACTCGAATCGAATCGAACCCGGACACTCGAATCGAATCGAACCCGGACACTCGAATCGAATCGAACCCGGACACTCGAATCGAATCGAACCCGGACACTCGAATCGAATCGAACCCGGACACTCGAATCGAATCGAACCCGGACACTCGAATCGAATCGAACCCGGACACTCGAATCGAATCGAACCCGGACACTCGAATCGAATCGAACCCGGACACTCGAATCGAATCGAACCCGGACACTCGAATCGAATCGAACCCGGACACTCGAATCACCGAACACTCGAATCAATACCGAACACTCGAATCGAACCGGACACTCGAATTGAACCGAACACTCGAATCGAACCGGACACTCGAATTGAACCGAACACTCGAATCGAACCCGAACACTCGAATCGATACCGAACACTCGAATCGAACCGGACACTCGAATTGAACCGGACACTCGAATTGAACCGAACACTCGAATCGAACCCGAACACTCGAATCGATACCGAACACTCGAATCGTACCCGAACACTCGAATCGATACCGAACACTCGAATCGAACCCGAACACTCGAATCGATACCGAACACTCGAATCGAACCGGACACTCGAATTGAACCGAACACTCGAATCGAACCGGACACTCGAATAGAACCGGACACTCGAATCGAACATTTTTGCGGATCAGTCACATCCAAAACATCTGAAGTGATCATCTGTGGCCATCGCAGGTAAGTTTTGAATGTATGAACCGAACACTGGAATCGAACATAAGCAGCGAACATTTTTTTGTTCATGCGCACAGTCGGAACCATTTGAATCTAACACTGTTGAGAATCAGAAGTGTTTAAAAAAAAAAAAAAAAAAATTGAAGATCATTTTCACTTTCAAACCATTCAAAGCAAAGATTTTTAGCATCCGCTAGGTTACGAATGTACGAAACTGAACAATTTTGTTCATCACAGGTGAGACTGAAAAAATAATATAAAAATCGAATCGAACATTGTTCGACTGGTGGACTGAAGGAGCATTACAACATTAAAATTGATCACTTAGGATTACAGTTACGTTCAACAAAATCTGAGGTGAACATTTTTGTGCATCACAAACTAGCATTTTGGGCATCACTAGTACATTCAAAACACCTGAATCGGATAATGTCTGTACATTTGTTCATCACTTGCGCAATCGGAAGATTCTAATGGGAATCAAAGGGGTGTTCAAAAAAAATAAAATAATAATAATTGGGCATCACAAGAACAATCAGAACATACGAATCGAATATCGCTGGGAATCACGAGTATTAAAAATCTAATCAAATCAAACATTTTCCAGGATCACGGCCACGTTCAAATTATTCGAATCGATCAATCGGGGCATCACAGGCGCGTTCAATTCCTCCCGAACTTTCGAATCGATTCGCGTCCCGAAAAAGTTCTATTCGTGACTACGCTGTCCAGACATGTTGACTAGATAGGAAGGTCACTAGGCTTTAAAACACAGGCACTGTGGTAAATGAACGCCTGCAGTCGGGAGTAGGCTACAGCTGTTGCTTACTATTCTGTACCCTTACCATCTCTTTTCTGAGCAAAGCAAGGGCGGCATCCAGGTTTGCTGGTTTATTCGCCAGCAGACTGTCCGTGTTATTCCTTCCTCGGCTCAAGTCGTCCTGAATCATGGTCTTCTTCACATACATCCTCTCCATCTCTCTCCACGAGCCGCCGCTGGAGTTGAGCAGTCCGCTCAGGCTCTTGGGCAGCGGCGGCAGACCCTCAATACAGGCCAGCACACCGCCCGCTGCTCCACTCCCAGCCTTACCATTCATACTAACATTCACAAATAGCACGCGCTGGTCACAGACGAGTGTACAGTAACGGCATGTGATAATTTCCTTAAAGACCTTTACACCCTGACGTCGAAAAGCCCATGTAACAGCCACTGCTCCGAACAACACTGTAAGGCTGCAACTCGCACTTCCTGTCGCTTTAAAGAGACCCAGAGCAGACTGGGCGTGGCCGCCGGTGACGGACAGCGAGCTCATTGAATATTCATGAGAATTAGGTTCTGAATTAATCTTTTCTTCCGATCAAAGCGCAGCCAGAGCTATTGTCTGGTAACCTACATTTTCATCAGATGTATGAAATTATTTGGACTTGCTAATGACCTGTTTGAAAAAAAAAAATACAAAAACCTGTAATTTTAGGAAAAACAAAATAACAATAAAATAAAAGAAATAATCAAAGTAAATAAACACATATATAAATAACACGTAAATGAATAAATACATAAATAGAAGACCAAAGATTTTGCAATCTGTTCTCAAGTTTATTTATTATAATTTTTTTTATATATACATATTATTTGGATTTGCTACAGACCTCTTTGGAAAACAAACAAACAAAAAACTTTCATTTTAAGAAAAACACACACACACGTCTGGTCAGCTATCCTTGTGGGGACTCTCCATAGGCATAATGGTTTTTATTCTGTATAAACTGTATTTTCTATTGCCCTACACCAACCCTACCCCTAAACCTACCCCTCACAGGAAACTTTCTGCAGTTTTACTTTCTCAAAAAAACATTCTGTATGATTTATAAGCTTTTGTACCCATGGGGACCACAATTTAGGCCCCCACGTGACACGAGTCCCCATGAGTCTGTGTGTAGTCAGGTTTAAGTCCCCACCAGGATATATAAACCTGCGCACACACACACACAAAATATTTAAATCAAAATTTAATCTGATCAAAGCACAGACCAAGCTTTTGTCTGGTAACCTACATTTTCATCACATGTATAATATTTGGATTTGCTACTGACCGGTTAAAAACAAACCAAAACAAAAAGTAAAATAACGCATAAATAAATGTCAAAATAAAAACCCAAAGATTTTGTAATCTGTACTCAAATCTGTACTTGGTTTTGGTACTGACCAGTTAAGAAAAATATATACATAATTTGAAGAAAAACAAAATTATAATAAAATAAAAAAAAATAAATACATAACATAAAAGATGAATGAATGTAGTTTAAATAAATAAATAATACAGATTTTGCAATCTGGTAAAAATATGTGTATATATATATTTGTATATAAACATGTACTTAAAATAAATTCACTTTAAAAAACATATACATACTTTTATAAATACAAATGTGTTGCATCTCTGATGTTATATTGTAATTTAGCATTGGTATTTTGATTACCGGGTTAAATCCAGATCACAGTCCTCTAATGTCAGCTTGAGAGCACACTGGCAGGAAATGGCCAGATGAACGGACTCAGGGTGAGGTCAGGGCCGGAATCCCGACACGGAACAAAGGTGTCAGCAGCGGGCAGATGGTGAGCACGAGCAGCCTCCGACACAACACACACCCAGCTGCAGCTGGACACAAAGCACTGACACGAGGCCATTACAAAGACAGCTGCATGTGCACACACAAAGACAAAGCTGCTAAACTTCACGGCCTCCTTTACCAACCAATGAACTAACATACACACAATGAACACAAAAAATAAAATCCACAATATGGTTGAAACTGTTATCGGTGTTGGAGACTCTTGAGAACAGTGCAGTAGGATAAAGATCTGACCATGAGGACATTGTGTCATGTTAAAAAAAACAAAACAATACAATGTAAGACCCGAACAATTCACTTTTTACTGGCTCTTATGTCATTTTTCTGATCTGTACTGTATCAACACAAAACGCGCATTTCGATGAATATGACACGCCTATGATATTCTGCTTGGGTACATTTGGCTAAGATCCATTTACAGTATGTTTTCATGTCGTCATCATATGTATAATACAACGGGTCAAATATTAAATACAACTTTTCAGTTTTCAGTCACCCTCCAGGAAGTGACACTTTTTGGAGAAAAATAACAGTAGAGACAGCCGCGTGCGATTTTTTTTTGTGTGGTAGCTATTAGTTGGTTTGTGTCACTCGAAAACATTCAATCCTGTTTGATATAACGACCCAAATCAGTCGGTGCTTAATCTTTTAAAACGTCAGCTCTTATTTCAATCCTGCTAAATTGTTAACACAATCAAATGAAATTTAGCTTGACCTCAACGTTCACACAGAATGCGTTTTTATTCCACTGTGCTGCTTTTCCATTGTTTTTCTATGTCAACGCATGCTAGATGGACGTGTTTGTCTCTCAAGTCTTTCGCAGCATCTTGCGCAGTTAATAAAAACGCAGTGCTCAAGGTAAAAGAAGTTCAATGTATATTTTGCGTTTTTTTCAGTTTACTACCCCTGCACTTCGCTTTTCTATTACCCTTTTTGCAGCATCTCAAGCATGACACGGCATTTTAAAAATACGGTACTCAAGTTCAAATTAATTCAACTTCGTCAAGAGACAAATGATTCGAAGTGAACATTTTTGGGCATTACAGCCTACTTGCGAACATTCGATTCAAACATTTTGGGCATCATAGGCATGTTCAAATCTTTCGATATGAACATTAAGTTCCTTCCAAACTTTCGAATAGATTCGACCAATTTTTTTTTTCCCGACACATTTCGTGTGAACACAATCCTGAGTCTACTTTATTCTGAAACGATACTTCCTTAAAATTACAAACAAGCATATTCATTTTAAAAATGTTACAGAGTTAAAAAGGTATCAGAATTATCCACATGTAAAACAGTGTTTCACAAAGACAAAGGGCTACCGAAATACTTAATAGAACATTTATTTCAACAAAGTTAACTACAACACTTTACAGGCAACATGGCAAAAAAATTTATCAGGCACAATTTTGAGGTTTTAAAACATGATAGAAAATCCACTTAAAACATACAAACATTTATAACCACTTAATAAAATTCTCACTTTTATCTTAAATAATTTTGCCCTAAATTGGCCAACAATAAATTGTGCAATTGTTTCGCTCCCAACAGAGAATGATGCATTAACAGCACGGTTTGCCTCGAGAACTGGTTAAAACGGCATGCATACATTACGAATGACATCACAGACGCCTGCAGCACCTTAAACACTAAACAAATCAATGCGTCCTGCCTCTTTTTACGAAGGTAAATCAATGTTACGCTCACGGGTCTATAAGTGAACCATGCCAAAAGCAACATCTGCGTGTTCTACAGGTAACCTGAGCAGCGTGAACTCGTCATCAGGCATTGTTTCCTTCTAAGGTGGGTCGCTGGATCGAACACAACAATACTCGTGACTTAACTATATATCATCACATCAGGAGGTTTTAACCTGCACACCCAATATTCACTTCTGGGTGGGGTTAGTTTTTGAACGTGCGCATTCCTCTAGGGCACAAAGTAGATGTGAAATTATTATGCAGAAGGTGGCACAAGCTCCACCCCCCAATCATGGCCAACCTGACAGAGCTGTTATTGATGACACCGAGATGTAAGCAACCTTGCAAAACCTGATCCGGCAGAAAGCGAAGCGCATTGTTAAAACGGCATGCATACATTACGAATGACATCACAGACGCCTGCAGCACCTCAAACACTAAACAAATCAATGCGTCCTGCCTCTTTTTACGAAGGTAAATCAATGTTACACTCACGGGTCTATAAGTGAACCATGCCAAAAGCAACATCTGCGTGTTCTACAGGTAACCTGAGCAGCGTGAACTCGTCATCAGGCATTGTTTCCTTCTAAGGTGGGTCGCTGGATCGAACACAACAATACTCGTGACTTAACTATATATCATCACATCAGGAGGTTTTAACCTGCACACCCAATATTCACTTCTGGGTGGGGTTAGTTTTTGAACGTGCGCATTCCTCTAGGGCACAAAGTAGATGTGAAATTATTATGCAGAAGGTGGCACAAGCTCCACCCCCCAATCATGGCCAACCTGACAGAGCTGTTATTGATGACACCGAGATGTAAGCAACCTTGCAAAACCTGATCCGGCAGAAAGCGAAGCGCATCTAAATCCCACAGTGGACAGCCAAACGCATGCGAAATTCAGTACTGCTGATTCGACATGAACCGCGGACATCAAGGACAGTGAGTGACGCCTCTTTAAACCACTCACTCAGTTTCATCTAAGCTGTCAATCGCGCCCAACAGTCTTCCCATGATGCAAATGCTCTTGTTACAAAACCGAGGTAGAGTAAGTCAATAACTGCACAAAAGTACAAAAGGAAATGGGGCACACTTTTTAGGGTATTGTGCTACCAATGACTTATACATTTATTTTAACTATTGCTTATAGCTATTGCATTGGAATTAAAATATCTCACCACTATGACATAAAACATTTTTTTTATCTTTCTATTCGAAGCTATACCGGAGATATGAATATCATAGTAAACACCTCTCCTAGCTTTACTAAAGCCCTATGGCCTGTACTTCCTTTCAGTGACTATGACAGACAGGAATCCAGATGCTCATTAATTGTGAATTCAGGAACTTTGATGTGGCACACGGGGCAGTGGACGGTGATCTGGATCGGAGGATCGTTTGCTTGCTGATCCCTGACTGCAGGCAGAACCGTGTCTTCCACCTCCTCTCTCTGCTGCACTGTGGACGTGGCGGACTTGTCATTTGTCCGCTGGAAGTAATCAAAGATATGATCAGATTTATGCTCTTCCCACGATCTCTTCTTGGCTCCTGAAGGCATCGTCCCTGACGTCCGGGGGCTGCCAAAGCTTCTAGGGCTTGGAAAGTTGGATTCAGGCTTTTCGGAGTCTCCAAAGTGCTTCGAACTGGACGCTGAAGTAGTTGTTGAAGTACGTGAACTTTGGGGACTGCCAGTGTTTCGGAATCCTGAGCTCGTAGCATCTGATCCTAGTTTTTGGTTACTTCCTAAAAGCTTAGAAAAGTAACCCGGTGTGCCAGTTGCAGACTTTTGGGGGCTTCCCAAATCTTGGAATTTCGAACTTTGAGCACTGCTTCCAAAATATTTGGAGAGATGCGACTCTATTGAGGTAGGCTTTGGCACTGTGGCACTGTATGAATGATGGTTATTGATCAGGCTAGTTTGCCCGTCTAAGGCACAAGACGAAGATGGTCCATTGCATTTAGCAGGGTTTGCTGTTGAGGCATCAGTGGCAGGCTTGGAGGAACCAGCCGCACTGGCTGCTCTCTCTGGAGATTTGAGGACTATGGGCTGGAAGAGATCTCGTACCGACCTCTGCTTGCCTCTTAAGTCATTGACTTTGGCAATTCTCACAGGTGAGCCATTGACGTTGATGAAGGCATTAGTGTTACTAACAGACTTTCTGCGGGGAACATTCGATACACCTGAGCTGACTCTTTTGAACAAGCTTGCCTCGATGGGCTGTAGTCTTGGAAGAAGCGGTGAGTCAGGAGGAGAGGCGAGAGGTTTGGGTTGAGCTTTAGGAGGACTCTGACTCAGCTTGTCCGTGTTAGTCTGTGTGTTCCCTCCAAGAATAAACCCTCTCCCACTGAATGGAATGACATTTCTGATGTCTTGTGAGCCAGAGCCTGCAACACAATACATATAGTTCAGTCATATAAAGCTGAAGTTTGATTGTCCAGGGCTATCAAAACATTGCTCTTTGTTTGTTTGAGCAACTTGATATTGCAACACTGGCTCAACCAATGGAATTAGTTTGGGGTGGGACTATCTGTTTGTTTGACCAATGGCAGACAAGATTTGTGTTCATGAAACCTTTGTACAACCCATAATTACTACTTGTAAACTCAGGAATTTCCGAGAGCTGCCACCTGCAATACCTGACCTCTGCAACAACATATGGAAAAACTTAAAATGGCAGCGGCTTCAAAAGTAAAATGTATTTCATCCACTGATCAACAATGGGACAATACAAGTTTATTAAGCATAACGTCTGTTATTGTTATGTTGCAGTTGTCTACTGATTACAGAAATTGCACCAATTAATTTTTGCATTATCATTGTTGCCACAGAGCACCATAATACAGCACCGAACAGAATGTCGGTGTCTTATAGTAATTATAGAAAATATAACATGTTTTGAATGCAACATTATTTTTACCTATTTTGAACACTATTTGAAAAATCAATTCAGTATTCAGTATATATACTTCACCTTCAAAAATGTAAAATAAATGTCCAGACCTTTTTTGATTTATTTTTTATATTTAGCATTTGCTCTTAAAGATGGTCCATTTATACACTGTTTAACTCTTTCCCCACCATTGACAGAATTTGCCATCATTTATGAGACAACGCTTCACTACCATTGACGAATTTCTGAATTTTCTGGCTTTCCGTGTTTTCACTGTTATACGGTAGGTGGCGCTATTAGAAATCTTCTGAAAGTGTATTAAAGGGTTAGTTCACCCAAAAATTAAAATTCTGTAAACTCACCCTCATGTCGTTCTAAACCTGTAAGACCTCCGTTCATCTTCGGAGTGAAGGGGTTCAACCGTAATATTACGAAGCTACGAGAATACTTTTGGTGCGCAAAGAAAACAAAAATAACGACTTTACTCAACGATTCGTCTCCTCCGCGTCACCCTGGTGCCATTTTGGAGAATATCCACTGAACGTAAACATCGTATGCTATTCTGTGTCACACGGATACGTTTTCTACGTTGTTTATGCTTTGATTTGAACGAAAACAACGTAAACCAGTGACACAGCTGACACAGAATAGCATACGCTGTTTACGTTCAGTGGATATTCTCCAAAATGGCACCAGGGTGACGCGGAGGAGACGAATTGTTCAATAAAGTCGTTATTTTTGTTTTCTTTGCGCACAAAAAGTATTCTCGTAGCTTCGTAATATTACGGTTGAACCCCTGATGTCACATGGATTATTTTACCGATCTCCTTGCTACGTCTCTGGACCTTGATCGTGGTAATTACATTGCTGTCTATGGGAGGGTCAAAGAGCTCTCAGAATTCATCAAAAATATCTTAATTTGTGTTCCGAAGATGAACGGAGGTCTTACGGGTTTGAAACGACATGAGGGTGAGTAATTAATGACAGAATTTTCATTTTTGGGTGAACTAACCTTTTAAATCTCTAGATCAAAACACGGCGAAGAGGCAGAAACAAGCGATCGTGTATGCAAGCAGATACATATGTAAAATAACGCGATCATCAAGCATTAAACAGCACATGAATCAAAACCGCCTAATGTTACTGAATGAAATGTCGACCCAGGAAGTGGTATAGAACAGTGCAAGCATTGGATGTGTTGATGGACTCGATCTACTCCATCTATGTTTTGATCATCGATCTGAATCTGATCCAGATGAAGTCTTTGACAAAAAGGCGATTTTCTCAGCTTTTTGTTCAAAATGTTGCTCTTTTTTGTTTAAAAGCAGAGGCTCTGTTCTTTCTTTTGACATATTGCATGTTCAGATCATCATGCAACAAAATATTCCGAGGCCATTAAAATTTTGTGAAAATGATAAAAAATGCTGGCAGTGGCTGGTAACATTTTTAAAAACACTGGTGGGAAAAGAGATAATAACGTGGGGATGTTGACTGGATCACCTGTTGTGCTGCTTGGAGGCTTCGTATTCTTGGAGGTCTTATCGGAAGGATTCTTGTCTTTCTTTTTATCACTTTTGCCTGTTTTCCCATAATTCTCTGGCTCTTTGATTTTGGTGTATGTTCCACCGCAGGTCCTTTGGTGCTCAGACCACCAGGGGTCTCTTGCCGAGGGAGGCCTGTTCATCGCACGCTTTACGTATCCAAAGAATGGCCTGTGATTCTGACAGGGTCCGTTACAGCGCCACCAGTGCTGCCTGTACACGTCCACCTCATCGTGGAAGGAGTGATATATCTGTGAGAAGAAGATAGGTGTTTCCAGGTCCAAACATCTACTCCGTTTCAACTGAGAATACTATCTCGACAGCTGTTAATGAGTACCATTTATTTGTTACTTTTGGGATATGATATAGCATTTGTATCCTGGAAACGGTGACGTCCAACTGAATATTGTTTAATATTGAACATCAGAAATGCATCTTACAGTGATGTTAGTGCCGCTTGCTTGGTTGATTCTGTTCATGTGTTTGCAGAACTCTGGACCATGGCCATCTCGATCTCTGTTGTTTTGAGTCACAAAGAGAAGAGCATGGATCATCTCATGAAGAAGAGTCTGTGGAAAGAGACAGTAACAGTAACCGATCAAGAAATACATTTAGGGCACATTATCTGATAGAAATTGAAAAACACAAAAGTAAATGAGAATTTGAATTTTCCTCACATAAAGCAGAAAGGAAAAAGATGCTTAAGAGTTAATACATTTTTATGATAGATTACAAAAACAAACCTTTTTTATTTAGAATAAGGTGTAGTGTTGAATTGTGCACAATAAGACCAAAACATGTATTAACCCTGTAAAGTCTGACATATGTACAAACAATATCCTGAAAAATCACCCTTTTTTTAATGAAACAGCCCAAACTGGGCAAAAATATGCAATTTAGTGCAGAAGATGAAAATCCAATAGCTTGTAATGTAATCAATGAGATTTATTATAACAGTATAACAGACTACTACGTACATAAAATGCATATACTGTAAATATCATCTGACACTCTATATCTTCCAATATGTCTTAGTAAAATTGTATTTAAATTCTTAGTTTTATAATCAATGCTTTGTAGTTTTTATTGTGTGTGTGGGGGGGAGTGTCAATTTATGGTTTTTCACTTTATATTATACAATGACTTTTTCTTTTTCACTTCCAAAAACCGTAATTTTAACAGTATTTTACTGTAAAATTACATTCAATGTAATTACAGTTATTCACCGTATATAGTATGGAAACTTACTGTTAACCAATTAACAGGTTTTTACTGTAGCATTTTTACAGTCTTTTACTGTTAAAATCACAATCATTTTTTACAGTGTATGGTTAAGGAATTAAATGGGGATGGTTTTGATTCTATTTTGACTTCAAAAGTGAAAAATGTAATGTTTAACCAACCTGTACAAGATCTTTGCGCGGTCTGAGCTTCAGGAGCGGTTCACTGAGTCGAACTGAACACAAGCCTCCTCTTCCCTCATAAGAGCAAACACCAGCACATCTGAGGGAGTCAAACATTACACCATTAGGTCAAAGTCTTTTCTCTCTCTCTCTCTCTCTCTCTCTCTCTCTCTCTCTCTCAAACATTACACCATTAGGTCCAAGTAGGGATGTAACGATTACCGGTTTAACGATAAATCATGATACAATTCCCCACGGTTGGTATTACCGTTTCATCTTTTAATTATCATTAAAACCGTATTAGATTACCGCGATTTGAACAACTCGCGATAAATAAATACTGTCCAGCATAAAGCACAGTTTTCAGTAACAGTCTCACGTGCGCACAGCACGCAGAGTAGTTTCGTTTTGAGTGAAAACGGCGGACAAGCTGGGAGGTTTTAAAAGAGTGCTAAGGGAATTATATGAATATATGAATTAATTAATTATATGAATGTACTTCTGATGGTACCGACGATTCGATGGCATTTTGTTTTCATCTTCGCTCCATGTAATACCTAAAGGAAGTGTCCTTAATCGCAATACTGCTTTGTCCATGGAAGTTACGGGAAACAGCTCTAATTCTGCTTTTCCATAAGCGCCACCTGCTGTCAGCGAGTGGATTTACAGAGACTTATATTTACATTCAGCCTGTGTGCGGTTTCTGTCTGGCCAAAAACGGATTGAATTTGCATGCTCTGCTGTAAAGTTTAACCGGTTGATGAAAAACAAGCTTATGTGGATTCTACACATTTAAACAATTCAGGTAAGTATCTAGAATTATTTATGGAGCAGATAAAATACATATAATCATTTATAAATCAGTTATCATTTTGACTTATAGCTTTTCTTTATTTAAAGGCTCACATGTGAGGCTTACCTTTTTATGAAACTTTTTCAAAGCTTTATTTGGTCCAAGTCTTCTGTCTCTCTCTCAAACATTACACCATTAGGTCCAAGTCTTCTGTCTCTCTCTCTCGCTCTCTCTCGCTCTCTCTCTCTCTCTCTCGCTCGTCGTCATCCTTAATAAATAAAACATTTATTCATGCTTGGGTGTCAGCGGTGAATCCAGTGGAGAGAAAACCCCCACCGCTAACTGCAAACTGGCATCTTAGATCTGCCTCCATTTTGTTGGCAACGCCCCACCTTCCAACGATCCAATCAATTCACAAAAGGACGAAATCAAGTCCCGCCCTCTCATTTCAAATGCCATTTCACTTGGATATACGTCACAGTAGAGAAGAAAAGACATTCACAACTTCTGTTTCATGCCGACTTTAAAGAGCCAGGCCCGACTGTGTTTTCTCAAAAAGAAACCTATTTCCTCCAGAGAGCTATGAAGGAACAATAGTTGGCCAACCGTAAAGCCGCACAGTGTTGGGAATGCTGGGAAATGTATTTCTACGCCTAGTTGTTTATAATGTTACGTTATAGGCACGCACAGCGCAACACTGGGGACTTGTGGATGTTACAATATGCAAACAGATAAAAATAGCGCTACTAAAATAACAGCCAAATGTAACAGGCAAAATGTTGACCAATCAAAGCAGTTGCACGGAGTTGCTAGACCCACAAACAACAACAACAACAGATCGTACAATTATTTGTTGTTTGTCATTTTATTCGTCATTTATTAATTATTTGTCATATGATGATTAATTATTCATTCATTATCGGAACGAATATCGGATACTAACCAACATGGTGAAAAATATCGCCTTTGAGTAATTCATACATTTTACTCTGAACACTTCCTAACAACAAGGTGGCGCTTCATTTGGTCTTGCTGCGATTTTACTCAAATGGGTATAATGACATATTTCAAAATATGTAAAAATAAAATAAAGAAAATGTACTTTTATTCCATTTATAACATGTGGTACAGTTCTACTACTGTACAATTATACATTTTATATTTGTAAGCTATGTTTGCAATAAAGTGTATGAATTAAAATATAAATATATATATATATATATATATATATATATACGTTTGATATTTACTGGCCCTGTGTTTTTTGTTTTTTTTTTGTAATCAAGCTTTTTATTTATTTACTTATTATGAATATTAACATGGACATCAACACCAAAAGACATTAAATTATCCAAACATATTATAAGTGAGTGAATCTTTGTTGTTATGTTCAGTATTTTGAAACGGTCGCTCGTCACGTGATGTGTCGAGCGCTTCCGGTTGAGGAAGCGATCAGCTCTGAAGCTCAACAGCAGCGACAGCCTGATTTTCACACACTTATCCTCATATATTCATACTTTTTCTTTCGCCGTAACATCCAAAAACATGGCATGTGGTACTACTGTACAATTATACATTTTATATTTGTAAGCTATGTTTGCAATAAAGTGTATGAATTAAAATATAAATATATATATATATATATATATATATACGTTTGATAGTTACTGGCCCTATGTTTTTTGTTTTTTTTTTGTAATCAAGCTTTTTATTTATTTACTTATTATGAATATTAACATGGACATCAACACCAAAAGACATTAAATTATCCAAACATATTATAAGTGAGTGAATCTTTGTTGTTATGTTCAGTATTTTGAAACGGTCGCTCGTCACGTGATGTGTCGAGCGCTTCCGGTTGAGGAAGCGATCAGCTCTGAAGCTCAACAGCAGCGACAGCCTGATTTTCACACACTTATCCTCATATATTCATACTTTTTCTTTCGCCGTAACATCCAAAAACATGGCAGACACTGGAAACCGTTTGCGCAAGTTGCTGGAATCCCCTAATTTCGACCCTCAGTCCTACGTGAAGCAGCTCTCGCAGCAGTCGGACGGGGACCGCGAGCTACAAGAACACCGCCAGAAAATACAAACACTCGCCGACGAAACCGCGCAGAACCTGAAGAAAAATGTTTATAAAAACTACAGGCAGTTTATTGAGACAGCCAAGGAGATTTCTTACTTGGAAAGTGAGATGTATCAGCTGAGTCACTTTCTCACCGAGCAGAAGAGCATAATGGAGAGCATTACACAGTCTCTCCTGTCCACAGATAAAGACGAAGCAGCCAAAGAGATGCTGGCAGCCTTCCCAAAGGAAACCGAAGAGGTTAAACAAAGAACCCTGACCACACTTTTGGAAAAAGTGGAGGGCTGCAAGAACATCATGGAAACCCCCGGCAGATATCTGGTCTATAATGGGGATCTTTTGGAGTATGACGCAGACAACATGTCACAGATCCAAAAGGTTCACGCGTTTCTGATGAACGATTGCCTGCTCATCGCAACCTGGCTGGCGAACAGACATGGAGCCGTGAAATACAAATACAATGCGCTGTATGATCTAGAAAGCTTTGCGGTTGTGAATGTAAAAGACAACCCTCCGATGAAAGACATGTTCAAAATCCTCATGTTCCCCGACAGCCGCATCTTCAAAGCCGAGAACAGCAAGATCAAGAAAGAGTGGCTGGAGATTCTGGAGGAAACGAAGAAAAACAAAGTGGCGAAAGACAAACACAAAAAAGAAGAGGAGGTGCCAACGTCGCCGGTCAGGCAGGACGTCTCCACAAACCCGTTTGATGAGGACGGACCTCTGGGTTCAGAGGAACTGGTGGATCTGAGTCCCGAATGGATCCAGGAGCTTCCAGAAGACCTTGACGTGTGCATCGCTCAGAGAGACTTTGAGGGTGCTGTTGATCTTCTGGATAAGCTAAACGAATATCTGAAGGAGCAACCAGTGAGCCCACGCGTGAAGGAGCTCAGAGGGAAGGTGGATGAGCGTGTTCGACAGCTGACGGAGGTCCTGGTGTTCGAACTCTCGCCTGATCGCTCGCTCCGTGGAGGACCTAAAGCCACGCGGCGAGCCGTCTCTCAACTCATTCGCCTGGGCCAGTCCACGAAGGCCTGTGAGCTGTTTTTGAAAAACAGAGCGGCGGCCGTCCAAACCGCCATCCGGCAGCTTCGGATCGAGGGCGCCACGCTGCTTTACATCCAAAAGCTCTGCAACATCTTCTTCACGAGCCTGCTTGAAACCGCCAGGGAGTTTGAGACTGATTTCGCAGGCAACACTGGCTGCTACTCCGCCTTTGTGGTCTGGTCTCGCTCGGTGATGAAGATGTTCGTAGATGCCTTCAGCAAGCAGGTGTTTGACAGCAAAGAAAGCTTGTCCACCGCTGCAGAGTGCGTGAAGTTCGCCAGTGAGCACTGCAGGCAGCTGAGCGAGATTGGCTTGGATCTGACCTTCATTTTACGATCTTTACTCGTGAAAGACATCAGGGCGGCTCTCCAAAGCCAGAAAGACATCATCATAGAAGCAACAAAGCATCGTAACTCTGAGGAGATGTGGCGTAGGATGAACCTGATGACTCCTGAAGCTCTGGCCAAGCTCAAGGACGAAATGCGAAGCTGCGGGATCGGCAGTTTCGACCAGTATACGGGAGAAGACTGCTGGGTCAACCTGAGCTACACCATTGTGGCCTTCACCAAGCAGATGATGGCCTTCCTGGAGGAAGGGCTGAAGCTGTACTTCCCAGAGCTGCACATGGTGTTTCTGGAGAGCCTGCGGGAGATCATCCTGGTGGCGGCGCAGCATGTGGACTACAACCTGCGCTGCGAGCAGGAGGCCGAGAAAAAGGCCTTTATTTTGCAGAACGCATCGTTCCTGCATGAGACGGTGCTTCCTGTTGTGGAGAAGAGGTTTGAGGAGGGAGTCGGGAAACCTGCCAAACAGCTCCAGGATCTGAGGAAGAGCTCTCGGTCTGTCAGGGTCAACCCCGAGAGCACCATGTCCGTCGTCTAAGAGAGATGTGAATGGACGTGAATGAATGAGACTGCTAATGCACTTTAAGTCTCCAAATCTCAATACATTTCACTACATTGCGCTCATATGACTAATTTGTGGTGTTGTGATGCACTCCGAAACCACTCACACTCTTTAAAGAAATAGTTCACGGAAAATAGAAATTTTTTTACTCATTCATGTCAAACCTTTATGTTGTTGTACATAGAATGCAAAAGGAGAATTCATTTTTTTTTTTGTCAAAATTTTAAAATGGGTGTCAAGCTTGGCTAAAAAGCACAATTGAAAAATGAGTCTTCGAATGACCGCATATGGTTTTGAAACAGAATGGGGGTGAATAAATGGCAGAATTTTCAATGTTATGTTTGTGTCCTTTAAGTCCAACTATGGAAGCCTGTTTCTGCCACAGAATAAAACAAAAAAGGTAACTGCGGCTTTTTATCTCACAATTCTGACTTGCAATTCTGAGTTTATATCTCGCAATTCAGACTTTTCAGTCGGAGACAAGATTCAGAGGAGATATAAACAGAATTAACTGATGTAAGATGTAAAGTGAAAAGATTTAAATGTAAAAAAAGTTTTGTGACTAGCTGACTTTTTATCTCAATTGTTTTTCTCGCAATTGTGAGTTTATATATTACAATTCTAACTTCTCATAATTGCTTATAAACTTATAATTGAAAGAGTTTATATCTCGAAATATGGACTCTTTCTCAGAAATGTGATGAAGAAAGTCAGAATTGTGTGTTTAAAAAAAAAAAAAGGCAATTACCTTTTATTTTTGTTCCGTGGCTCTATATCAAGCCAAACGGCAACTGTGTAAGACTTAAGTTTAATAATATTAATTGTGCTTTTTAGAGAGATCAGCTGTTGGTTCTTTAGTCATTTATAATGAACTATATAGAAATTAAAATAGTCCTAATTAAAATGTAAAGAATTACATTTAATTTGTCATTTCAATCAAACAAAAAAGACGGATGTAAAGATGAAAACACTTTTGTTTATACTGCTTTCTTTTGAGTGTATTGTTGTACACAAACTAGTAAAAACCCTGTTTATAAAAAAATAAAAAAGCAATGTGCTTTTTTATACTCACAAACATGCTCTATTCTTTTGATGCTGTGCTCCAGATGTCAAAGCTTTTAAATGTGGTGCCCCCTGGTGTACAGAGAATTGTTCAATAAAAGTAAGGCTCTGTTAAAAATCCCAAAGCCAGAGTCTTGACAATAACCCAGAGTTATTAAAAATATTCCCCTTTCATCTGTTCCCCCCCCCCCTCTTTGATACTGCTGTTGCTGTTCTCTGCCAGACTTCATATCCTGACTATCTGGATATGGACAAGATGAGCATGTACAGCGAGACGGACAGCGGGTACGGCTCATACACGCCGTGCCTGAAGTCTCCCAACGGAGTGCGCGTGTTCCCGCCGGCGCTGGTGCACCGCCACTGCTCCATCACCTGCCCGCTGTGCCACCGCAGCGTGTCCCTGGACGAGCGGGGGCTCCGCGGCTTCCAGCGCAACCGGCTGCTGGAGGCGATCGTGTCCCGCTACCAGCAGAGCCGCGCCGCCTCCGTCAAATGCCAGCTGTGCGACCGCAATCCGGTGGACGCCACGGTGATGTGCGAGCAGTGCGATGTGTTCTACTGCGCTCCGTGCCAGCAGCGCTGCCACCCCTCCCGCGGACCGCTGGCCAAGCACCGGCTGCTGCCGCCGACTCAAGCGCAGGCGGGGAGCGCGCAGCCGGCCGGCGCCTCCGCGCGCAAACAGGCAACTTGCCTGGATCACGAAGCCGAGAACTACAGCATGTACTGCGTCAGCTGCAAGACCCCCGTATGCTACCAGTGTCTGGAGGAGGGCAAACACGGCAAACATGATGTGAAGCCCCTGGCCGCGATGTGGAAACAGCACAAGGTAATGAACGCGTTGTGGCACTGCGGCTGTACCATGCTATCATCACATGGTAAAACCATGGTACTTTCTACAATTTATGATACATCATGGTATGTTACTTCAAGAATACCATGCTCCTACAATGGCACTTGTCTTAAATAAATACATACATACATAAATAAATAAATAAAATATACAACTTCCAAATAGTACCATATGCACACTTAGAAGAATATTTAATATGGAACTTTTAAGGATTATATCAGTGGCATTTGGAAGCCCTGTTGGGGTTCCATGTAGAATTGATTGATTTATTGTTTGTTTTTCTTTTGAGAATTTAATCAAAAGAACCCCAATCGTTCCAAAACGTTTATATAGCAATGCAAATAGAAGAACCAGTTTCCCCAAAAACCTTTCTATGAACATTTCTTAAAAGAACCATTTCCCCCCTAAGAATATGAAGAGCATTTGAAGATTCTGAAGGTTCCATAGAAGTTGACGTTTCTTCATGGAACTATTGATTCCAAAACCTTTAGTTTTAATAGTGTAAGGGAAAAGATTGCGTATTGAATCCTATTGGGATTCCAAACATGAGATCATATCATTTTATGGATTACATTCTTATTATCAAGTTTCATGTATGTGTCAATGAAACATATAGTCTGTTTTATCACTAAAATAAATTAAAATAACTGAAACAGTCACAGTCATCAACAAAACATTTAGTTTGATCCTAAATAACTCTTTTTTTGGGGTCCAAAAACGTTTTTGGCATAATTTTTTTTTCAATTCTGTTTAAGTTCCACAAAGTTTAACATGATGGTGAGTAAATAATGAGTTTTATTTTTCTTCAGTGAATTTTCAGTGTGGTGTTATTTGGATTACCTTGAAATAGCATGCACAAAAAAATATGCATTCAAATGGTACCCAAGTACTATTGTATTTCTTGATACCATTACTAAACCAGAGTACTGCCACAATACTTTTAGGGTTTGACAAAACACTGATCTTACATTCAGTGTAGTTCAGAATTTATTGTATTAGAAGAGCAGTGATTTTCTGCTAATAAATGCGTGTTCTTGTTAAAGTGCTGCAGGAGATGGTTCACGTTTTTGGTTTTGACTTCTTAAGACAAAAACAGTTCACACTTAAGCTGTTTTAACACACACACACACACACACACACACACACACACACACACACACACGCACATGCACACACACACACCTGGGCCTCTGTTTTCTTCATGCTCTTTAATGGATTCAGATGGAGCTGACAGACCAGATAATTGTACACGTATTGCATGAAGCTGTCAATTAAATTAGAACACACCTTTAGTCTGAATCTCTTTAATCTCACGTTTGTGTGCATTTGGGTCTTTATCATTAAGTGATTGCAGTGCACTAGTCATTTATGAACCAAAAATGGGCTGTGAATTATGAAGATGGGACATATACAGTATGTTGATTTTAGAAATTAAATTAGAACACACCTTTAGTCTGAATTTAGCCTGAATCTCTTTAATCTCACGTTTGGGTCTTTATCATTAAGTGATTGCAGTGCACTAGTCATTTATGAACCAAAAATGGGCTGTGAATTATGAAGATGGGACATATACAGTATGTTGATTTTAGTGAATAAAACATTAGGTTGGAGATTTACTGATGTCTAATGATCCCATCCATTATGATAGGCCAGACGTGAGGGATTTCATTAACTATAAGTTGTATTGCTACATTACATATAATAATAACCTGCTGTGCTGGGACATATCCTGTATAAAGAGAGGTGTACAGTATCAAGTAAAGATACAGGCTGATAAAATATTATCTGTTAAGCCTGAATCAGCCTGACATATTTGTTCACAGAAATATAATTCACAGTCACAATCACAGTATATTAAATACATTTGCAATTACGAAACATAAAGTCACAATAACAAAAAATAGAGTCACAATTATGAGTAATAAAGTCACAATTTGGAAATATAAAGTCACATTGCAAAATATTAAGTCACAATTACCAGAAATAAAGTTACAATTACAAAAAAAGAAGAAGAAACCCCCCCCCACAATTTGTAGATATAAAATCACATTGTGAAATGTAAAGTTACAGTTATGCTAAAGAAAATCGCAATTATGAAAGATAAAGTGATATTGTGAGATATAGTGTTACAATTACAATAAATGAAATATACAGTGGCATTGTGAGCTATAAAGACACAATTACAAGAAATAAAGTCACAATCATGAGATATAAAGAGTTATAAATGATCAAACATAATCACAACTTGGAGATATAAAATCACATTGTGCAATATAAACTCACAATTATGCTAAATAAAGTCACATTTGTGAAATATAAAATCACATTGTGCAATATAAACTCACAATTATGCTAAATAAAGTCACATTTGTGAAATATAAAATCACATTGTGCAATATAAACTCACAATTATGCTAAATAAAGTCACATTTATGAAAGATAAAGTGGCGTGTGATATACAGTAATGTTACAATTACAAGAAATAAAGTCATAATTTGGAGATATAAATCACACTGTAAAATATACAGTAAATATACACAATAATCAAGTAAAATTAACATAAAAATTAAACTGACGGACATCACTAAAACAAAATATAAGTCAAGTCAAGTCACCTTTATTTATATAGCGCTTTTAACAATAGAGATTGTGTCAAAGCAACTGAACAGCATTAATTAGGAAAATAGTGTGTCAATAATGCAAAAGTGACAATAGTAAACACTAATTTTTCAGTTAAAGACAGTTCATCATTGAATTCAGTGATGTCAACATCCAGCTCAGTTTAAATAATATCTTTGCAATCAAGTCGACGATATCGCCGGAAATGAAGTGTCCCCAACTAAGCAAGCCAGAGGCGACAGCGGCAAGGAACCAAAACTCCATCGGTGACAGAATGGAGAAAAAACCTTGGGAGAAACCAGGCTCAGTCGGTGGGCCAGTTCTCCTCTGACCAGACGAAACCAGCAGTTCAATTCCAGGCTGCAGCAAAGTCACATTGTGCAGAGGACTCATCTGGTTCCTATGGTCTTGTCCCGGTGGTCGTCTGAGACAAGGTCTTTACAGGGGATCTGTATCTGGGGCTCATCTAGTTGTCCTGGTCTCCGCTGTCTTTCAGGGCTGTGGAAGTCCTTTCTAGGTGCTGATCCACCATCTGGTCTGAATACGTACTGGATCCGGGTGACTGCAGTGACCATCTGATCTGGATACAGACTGGATCTGGTGGCTACGGTGACCTCGAAATAAGAGAGAAACAGACTAATATTAGCGTAGACGCCATTCTTCTAGTGATGTAGCAAGTACATCGGGTGTTATGAGAAGTGTTCCCGGTTCCGGTTGACCTAATTAATGCAGCCTAAAAATCCTTTAACGGATTTGAATATTAGAAATGTGTTAGTGTTATGTGTAAGCCAGGTTAAAGAGATGGGTCTTTAATCTAGATTTAAACTGCAAGAGTGTGTCTGCCTCCCGAACAATGTTAGGTAGGTTATTCCAGAGTTTGGGCGCTAAATGGTCAAATCAAGTTTATTTGTATAGCGCTTTTCACCATACAAATCATTGCAAAGCAACTTTACAGCAAATTAAGTTTCTACGATATTTAGTGGTAGCTTATCAGTGGTGACTGTCAGTTAATGTACATATGGCAGAAATGGAAAAATCAATTTAAGACGTAATAAAACAGACGATGAACACTATTAACAGCAATTATTATATGATGCAATCAAACTTATAGCAAAATGTGGTAGTTCTGTATGTTGTTTCAGGGTTGGCATCATCTGAGGTCCTCTGAGACCTCTATAAACAGAATAAAAATGGCTCTAGCATCAATACACTTCTTCTATGAATGGAAAAACAGACAAGACTACTGTATGTGGAAATGCCAATGGATGTCCCTAAATTAAAATATAAACAGAATAAATATGATTCTAGTGCCTAGACACGTAATGCAGGAATGCCGTCTCCTTCCACACATATTCATAAATGCAGTGTGTGGGAATAGCTGTGACCTCCTCCACACACACATTCATGACACGCAACGGTGGTTTCGCCACACACACACACACACACACACACACACACACACACACACACACACACACACACTAGCAGATCAAATGTAGGTTAGATGTTTCAGACTGAAATATGCAGTACATCTCCTCCATATGCCATCGCTGGGGAGTGTGTAAGGATACTTTTTCACGCTTTTTCCTGCCGGCTATCTGTGACCAAGAAAATAGCTCAGTAAACTGGCCACTGACTGAAACGCTCATGACACGCACCGGGGGTTTCGCCACACACACATACACACACACACACACACACACACACACACACACACACACACACTAGCAGATCAAATGTAGGTTAGATGTTTCAGACTGAAATATGCAGTACATCTCCTCCATATGCCATCGCTGGGGAGTGTGTAAGGATACTTTTTCACGCTTTTTCCTGCCGGCTATCTGTGACCAAGAAAATAGCTCAGTAAACTGGCCACTGACTGAAACGATCTTAATACAAACAAGGCTTTCAGCAAATAAGACATAGTGTAGCTGGAACGTTTCTTGGAGAAAATGAAAAAATTACATAAAGAAACTTATGTTTTTGTAAAAATCATGAATTACAGAAATACATAAAAACTTTACATTTTTTGACTTTGTTGATGCCAGCTAAAGTCAAAGATGGTCAACCAGCAGGGTTTGATATGCAGCTATTCATAGAGAAGACAGAAAGAGAGAGAGAGAAATAAATACAGAGAGAGCTCCACACACCCTCCTACAAACGTGACCCGTCCTGTTCAACGCCTAAGCACAGAATCCTGTAATACAGCAGGTTTCCATGGTTACACATGAATATTACCTCAATGTTTCAATTTCCCACACAACTGAAAAGAACCACCAGTGACTGTGGTTTCTTCAGACTTATACTGAACAGACAACCTCTCACCTCCCCTGTGGGGGAAACAAACTAAACACATGTCCAGGTCAAAATATAAACTTATGTCAAATATTTCTTCTCAAAATCTAAATATATAACAATTTGAAATTATATTGTATATCAAGAATATCAGAAGCTTATTTTTTAGGACCACTGAATTTTTTGACATTGTGACCACCGTTTTTTTTAATTAAAAAAAAAAAAAATTTATTCTCACCACTGTAATGCTCCCTCATATTTAACTTTTTGTAAAAATGGTCGTTGTTAATAGCAGATTTCCATAATTCAGTGTTTTTTAAAAATGCAAATAAGCATGGATTTAAAACCTATTTTTCATAGTAAAAACAATTTAAAAATATATATATATTTTAAAAAAGCTATCAGTCTAAAGTATATATACTTCAAATTGCAATTAAATAATATATCATTATTTTTAGCACTATAAGAACAATAATAACAATCGTTCTGCTTATTTGTGATGAAAATAATGTCATAATGCATCAAATGACATATTTCTTTTAATTTTGGGGTGAGATATTACACTCTAAAAAAATGCTGGGTTGTTTCAACCCAATGTTGGGTCAAATATGGACTAACCCAACTGTTGGGTTAAAAAGTTAATTTAAAAATGTAACCAAAATTTAACCCAACAGTTGGGTTAGTCCATATTTGACCCAACATTGGGTTAAAACAACCCAGCATTTTTTAGAGTGTACTGTTGCTGAAAGTCTTCATAATCTAATTTCAGTGAATAATGCCTTAAATTTCGGCCTGTTCCTCATAAACTGAAGACTCAGAATAAAGAGCATTATGGGCTTTTTTATGGATGTTGACAAACGTGGTCACTATGAGCTACGAAGAAATTCTATTAAAAATTCTACTTTTGTGTGGACTTGGAACAATGTAAGGATGAGTAAATGCCAGTGTTAATTTGGTGTAGGATTTACTCCGTGCTATTCACTAGCAATTCCTGAGTGAAAATGGTAGTATAATAATTACAAACAAACGGCAAGTAACAAAATAACAAAATGATGACATTATTTACAGCTTTGAAAAATATTTTTTTACTGTGTACTTACAGCATTGCTATAAATATTGCTTTATTGCTTTAAGAGTGATGAGTCTAAACAAACCTCAGGGCTTTCCTTAGCGTTTTCGGCATGTAACACCCAGTCCCAGTTCCCCCTGACTGCAGTTAATCTGAAGTTGTCTCACAGCATCACAGAAGGAATACAATTCTCATGAGCAGACAGCAAAAGTGATGAAATGTGAAATCAGGGGAAACAGCTGAAGAATTGAAATATGTGCATGTAACCTTCACTTCACTGTTTGGAGCAAGATTTGCTCCTCATTTCTTAACACCATTGTAGCGTTCTGTCAAATATTCATTTAAAAATTGATGATGCCAATGACTTTCTGTCTTTCTAATGCGAACATCAGACCACAGAGATGTATAGATAATGGTGACGTTTTGTCAGATGGGTGATTGGTTCTGCTGACCTCCAGATGTACAGCATTACTCACACAGCTGCCCACAGCGACAGAGACAAAGGCTCTGCTCTAGAACCTAATGAGCTGCTTGCACTGCAAAAATCGTTTTCTTCATTGGTCGTTTTGGCATGTTTTCAAATGATCTACAGATTCTTAAAACAAGATAAATTTACTTGATGAACACAATCGGGTAAATATATTAATTAATATGTTTAAACAATATTTTAAATATGTGACCCTGGAGCACAAAACCAGTCTTAAGTCGCTGGTGTATATTTGTAGCAATAGCCAAAAAAACATTGTATGGGTCAAAATTGTCGATTTTTATTTTATGCCAAAAAATCATTAGGATATTAAGTAAAGATCATGTTCCATGACGATATTTTGTAAATTTCCTACCGTAAATATGTCAAAACTTAATTTTTGATTAGTAATATGCATAGCTAAGGACTTCATCTGGACAACTTTAAAGGCGATTTGATCAATATTTCGTTTTTTTTTGCCCCCTCAGATTCCAGATTTTCAAATAGATGTATCTCTAAATATTGTCCGATCCTAACAAACCATACATCAGTGGAAAGCTTATTTATTCAGCTTGAGGCCACAAATTAAGAATTTGTTCCCTCGTTTTAATTAAAAGGTCCCCCTCGGCGGTCCCCCAATCAACCCGGGCCCATACCATATGCATACCTCGCATACCCAAACACTACGCCCTTGTCTCTGCCTATGAAGAGGTACATCACTACATTTTGGAAGTGAGTCAGAAAGGGCGATAGGTTCAGAGGTGTATGGCAAACCTGACCCACTCTTTAGTGCCTACTCCCCGAGGACTCACAATCAAGGTCACTACTACATCAGCACAGATTTTTATCTCACACACACACACACACACACACACACACACACATTAAACAAACACACAGTTCTCAGTCCAGCAAACATGCTGATAAGGCAAGTGCCCAATTGCACTGTCAAAAAAATCAACCAACAACAGTTACTGAAATGTCATGCGTGTCTCTGTGATGTCCCAAACACACACACACACACACACACACACACACACACACACACACACACACACACACACACACACACA
>NW_015505837.1:169100-175690 GCF_001515645.1 Sinocyclocheilus grahami
TAATGGTTTTTATACTGTACAAACTGTATGTGCTATTGCCCTACACCAACCCTACCCCTAAACCTACCCCTCACAGGAAACTGTGCATTTTTACTTTCTCAAAAAAACTCATTCTGTATGATTTATAAGCTTGTTTCCTCATGGGGACCTCAGAAATGTCCCCACAAGGTCAAAATTTACTAGTATTACTATCCTTGTGGGGACATTTGGTCCCCATAACGTGATAAATACCAGGTATACACACACACACACTCACACACAGGTTTGTCTTTGTGAAAAGTGGGGACATCCCATAGGCGTAATGGTTTTTTTACTTTAGCCTGGATCTCTTTAATCTCACGTTTGGGTCTTTATCATTAAGTGATTGCAGTGCACTAGTCATTTATGAACCAAAAATGGGCTGTGAATTATGAAGATGGGACATATACAGTATGTTGATTTTAGTGAATAAAACATTAGGTTGGAGATTTACTGATGTCTAACTGCTCGTCTTCCACTGTCTCTAAATTCAATTCACGTCTCATCAGCTCTTCATCACATTGCTCTGCTGAAGTAGATAATGGGATAATAGCACTCTGTCTTTTAGGAAGATAGAGAGCCTAAATAAAGTAGCTCCACTTTTCTGTGTGATTTCATATAAGCGCAGCCTTTTTTCTCAGAGCTCTCCGCATTATTACAGATAGACTCAGTGTTTTAGTAAATCAGTATATCAATGCCAGCAAACCATAATGTTTTTATAGTTCTGCATTTGCATGTATTCTTCTGACTGTTTATTGTCCTGCTTTCCACCTAGAGATTGAAATGATACAGTGAAACCCATGAAAGCCATTGGACAGTTGTGCTGCTTAATATTTGAGTGGAAACAGTGATTTTTTCTCTCTCCAGGTTTCATTGATGAATAGAAAGTTCAAAAGGAGAGCATTTATGATTTGTAACATTATACATATATTTACTGTAACTTTTGATCAATATTACACATGATTGTTGATTTACATATAGTATTATTTTATCCAGTACACATACTTGACTGGAGTTGTCATCTCTTAGGAAAATTTGAAACATATTTGTCAAAAGATCTATTGGTTTATTTATGGTTTTACTCTAAAACCTTTTTAGAGAGGACAAACATCATTCATTCATTATTCAAAAGAAAAGTGTGCAAATTTGATTAATCAGTAATCAGCCTGCCGAATGTTTAGACCTGAAATACATTTGATCTCATCTGTGTAAGTGAGTCTGACCTTTGCACTGACTGTGCTCAATAAACTACAGCTACGTGACATTTTGGATTTTCAAATCTGTTAACAAAGCAAGGGAAGACAACCAGGCCTATTTCTTTGTTTGATTCTTTGGTTGAAATTAGCCTGAGTAGTGTGAAGGAGGGCCAGATTGTACAGGGTCTATGGACACAAAAGAGGGGTGGGACGGTGACCCTGATGCATCATTGACCCCAGCGGTGTCCTGGTGTCTTGTACTCGGTCACACAGGCACACATACTAGGAGAAGTGGGCCATGAGAAGGGTATCTGTCAGGGTCTTCTTGTTAGCAGGCTGGACAGCTTGCTCAGGCAGATGGCATGTTAATAGAGCGAAGAGATACGTCTGTGTGTGTGCTTGTGTTTGTTTATGTGTGTGTGTGTTTCCTTCGTTGATTTAAGACCCCGCTGATCGAAGAAGGCCATGCAGGGAAGGCCCAGAGGAAGAGGAGCAGGTGGGAAGGAAATGTGTGTGTGTATCTCTGTGGACTATTGCCATTGTTTAACTGTAATAACTTTTTTTTAAAATAGTAAAACCATGGTTAATTTTCATAAGGGAAGTTGTAAGTTAGCCATGCTTACATAATGTTTCACAGTTACAGTAATTGTGTATTTCGTCATCTTATTTAGGCTAATAATTCCCAAAAAAGCTAAGCATGTCCCAGCTGGGTTCGTCACTTGTTGCTGTTCCCTTAAAGGGTTCGTTCACCCAAAAATGAAAATTATGTCATTAATTACTCACCCTCATATCGTTCTAAACCCGTAAGACCTCCGTTCGTCTTCGGAACACAAATTAAGATATTTCTGATGCATTCTGAGAGCTCTCTGACCCTCCCATAGACAGCAATGTAATTACCACGATCAAGGTCCAGAGACATAGCAAGGAGATCGGTAAAAGAATCCATGTGACATCAGGGGTTCAACCGTAATTATACGAAGCTACGAGAATACGGTTTGTGCACAAAGAAAACAAAAATAAAGACTTTATTCAACAATTCTTCTCCTCTGTATCACCCTGGTGCCATTTTGGAGAACCTCCACTGAACGTAAACAGTGTATGCTATTCTGTGTCAGCTGCGTCACGCGGATACGTTTTCTACGTTGTTTACGCTTTGATTTGAATGAAAACAACATATCTGACACAGAATAGCATACGCTGTTTACGTTCGGTGGAGGTTGTCCAAAATGGCTTATGAGTCCTGATGAACCCAGCATTAGCTGACATCCTCAAATACCACCCAACATTCCCACCGTTCTTAAACATAGCCCAGATTCCCAACATATTCAAACTCAGGGGGTCAAGGTTTGGCTGGCTAGCATGAGCAGTCATCCCTGCTGGTACATACCCTAAATAAAACATTATGTAGGCTAGAAGTTTATTTCTCCCTTGACAGCCTTCAACACTCACCATTTATTCTAATGAAATTAGAATTATTGACATTGAATTATTTAGAATGATTGAAATTTGCATTATTGACAAACTATTTTCCTGTTTGACACTGTAAACCTGCTTTGACACAATCAGTACTGTATAAAGTGCTATAGAAATAAAGCTGAATGGAATAACAACAAAATAAAGACCCACTGCCCAGGGGCCTCAGGGGACCATGACCAGTCCTGTCAATCCAACATTTCCCAACATCTTCAAATATTCCCAGCATCCTCAATCACCAACCAACATTTCCATTATATAGCACTTTATACGGTAGATTGATTTAAAGCAAGCAGTTTTACAGTATGTAACATGAAAAATCCGTATCGGTGTCACTATCATGTAAATTGATTCATAGATAATGGTAGGTGGTATTTTAGGAAGCATGGAATGTTAGGTAGAATACTGGGAATGATCAGTGGGATGTAGCTAATGAATGTACTGCAAGAATTTATGCAGGTTTAAGATGTTTTTTAAGCGTGTGAAGATGGTTCGTCACGATACGATACGATTTCGATTCTCATACCCAGCGATACGATATTTGCCGATACCTCAAAAAGTGCCGATACCTCAAAAATTTAATTATGTGAAAATGTGGACAGTGCCAAAATAAAGATGCCTATCTATACTACAGATATCGATATTTTACAAGTGGCATCGATGCATCGTATCGATCCATATCGATAAATCGTTACACCCCTAGTGTCTAGTAATGATATATAATTAAAATGTGTGATGTAAGTGTGCATACTAGTTATACAGTGGACTACAATACTTCATCTGTTTAATGCAACATTAATAGATAAATGTTTTAATGGAATTGAAGTTACATAACATATTCACTCACATCTCTATCAACAAATTATTTTGGAAGAAAAGATTTTTAAGCATGTTAAGCAAATGATTTCATTGACCCTTGTTTATGTGTGCAGTGTCAGCTGTCCCAGGCGTTGAATGGAGTGTCTGACAAAGCCAAGGAGGCCAAGGAGTTCCTGGTGCAACTGAAGAACTTGCTTCAGCAGATACAGGTATGTAACACAAAAAAGCCATCTGATGAAGAGCAAAAATCATAACATAATCAAAACAGTCAAGCTAGCAGCACTCGAATATTAGCATATCCTTTTTGATTTATGAGTGTCTCATTAAATATGCAAATGAATATTTAGTTAAAAATGAAGTGGGATAATTATAACATTCACCATGTATCCAGCAAACGTGCCATATGTCAGATGTTGACATGAATTTTGTTAGCATGTTTATGCGTTGCATATCAAAGGTTTTAATAATCTAAAGCTGGGATTTTCAACTAGGGTTCCATCGACCCCTGGGGTCTTGCAAGGGGGTCGGAAGCAAATAAAACATATTGGAAGTATAAAAATATTGAATAAATGTCAAATTTGAAGCATTAATTATCTCCTTACCCTGCCCTAGTCTAGAGAAATTAAACTGATGCAGCTTAACATTCATTTGTTTTGAATGTTGATCAAAGGTATTTTTTTGCATACAATTCATGCATGCACATGATTGTCATGAGTTTTGAATTGTATTCTGCCTGGAGACCACTGGATTATGAGCTCTGAGCTATTTTTACTCCAGTGAAGAGTTTAATGCCCTTTCATTCTGCCCAGCAGGCAGAGGGAGAGAGAAAGAGATTGTCTATGAGCGCCTTTGTAAGCAGACTTTACACTGAAGTGCTATCAGTGATTTTCAGTGCAATGTGACATACTTGATCACAGAGAGACAAATCCTGCAGAAGGAGTACAGTCTGGTTTCAGGCCTGGCCTCTTATTTTAAAAGGTACCAGTCACATATACTCATATGAAACGTCTTCTCTTCATAATCGTTGTGTAGTAGATGAAATGACTCAGCCCCAGCCCCAGTGTGTGGGTGTAGGTCTCACATCTGAGTCACAAACTTACTCAAAGTGAATGAACGATTAGTTCCGTTCAAAACTCCTACACCACAGACAACTGATCATTGCCAGCTGTAGTGTTTCATTTCTGTGCCACTACGGACACCAAACAGAATAGCAAAATATATATACCCCCCCCACTCCCCATCTTGCACAAACAGGGAGTCCAGCACCAAACTTCTCTGGTTGAGCCTAAGACTGGTTTGCATTGTCCAATTTGTCTGATGCTTATACCATTGATGCATTGATGGACTTTGTGAAGTAGCTGTGTATTATTAAAAAAAATAAAAAAAAAGCATAGCAAAATATAAACTGCAGATATTTCATGGAACTATTTTTGATATGATTTTATTTGAAAAGTGATGTGTAGAAACAGCTCTATTTCTGTCTTCATTGGACATTAGTAGCATGTCTATATAGTATTTTATTTTATTTTATTGTTTAAGCCTTATCAAATCTTTGGTCAATTTGTTTAACTAAGCATCATGACCAGTTTGAATAAAACAAAACAAAACAAAAAACACAAAACAAAACAAAAAAACAAAACAAAACAAAACAAAACACAAAACACAAAAAACTAAACAAAACACTCAATTATGTGGATTTGGGGCCATTATCTGTTTCATCAACCAATGACAGGGTGTATTTGGGAAATTTAATTTGTTTGAAAACATTTGAGACAATATATTAAAATTAAGCTGTAAAAATATCATATTGTAACTATATTTCCACAGTTTTAAATTATGGCTTCCCACATTTGCATACAAACACCATTTAGTATTCAGCAGTTTAAAATATAGAAGTTTACAAATCTGAAAATGTTAGCCAATCATAAAATGGGTCATTTTAATACATAAGTCTGAAAGGTACAATAGCGTTTTCGATTCTTAGGGCTCAGACAGATGGTGAAAAATTACAACAACTAACTTTAGCAGACTTCTTCTGGAGGGAGGTTAAAATGGTACAAAAGTTCCATATTCAGGACATCAAAAACAAAATCATGGAGACATATTGTATTGTATATACTGTTTTGTGGTGCAAATTCTTGAGGCTCACTCCCATTATGTGTATACTGTGTGTGTGTAACAGGAGAATGGGGTTGAATTTGAGGCATGTCTGGTCGCTCAGTGTGACTCTCTGATTGAAGTGCTCACTCGGCAGAAGGCCAAACTGCTCACCAAGGTCACAAAGGAGAAAGAGAGTAAGCTAATGGTAGGTCAACACACACACACACACACACACACACACACACACACACACACACACACACACACACACACACACACACACACACACACACACACACACACAACAACACACAACATGCACATCTCTTGTCACTCATTCCTAGTCTCAACACCTTTTGACAGGGGTCCACACACCTAAAATTAGGAGTAGTAAATTACATTTGCTAGTGGTTGTAGATGTAATTTTAGAATCAGCCTTTAAGGGTACACTCTAAAAAATGCTGGGTTGTTTTAACCCAATGTTGGGTCAAATATGGACTAACCTACGGTGGCCGAGAAGTGCAAAGCAAATCACAATTCTGAAAACAAAATAACAAATTACAAACACAAATGCAAGTCTAAAAAACAAAATATCAATTCAGAAAGCACAACAACAATTCAGAAAACATTATAACAAGTCAGAAAACACAATGACAAATCAGACAAACCGGAAAAGGTAGGTATAGTTTGAGACAGCGCCATTGGGGGATTACTCACCGCTGATTGGACGAGATATCTGTCAGTCAAAAAATACGGAGTGTCTATTTACATTTAGTTAAAAGTGACCATAAATCATCAGCTGCAGTGGTGCAGATTGATAAGCGCGTGTCATTGGCTTTTTGGCGCGATCGACCCGGGTTCGATCCCACCTTTTGCCGAACTTTTTTTTCTCCCTTTTCAAATCTCGTATCACATCATAAAGGCATTTATTTTCAATAAAAATTAAGGAAATAATCAAAAAGTTGAAAATAAAGTATCGGGTAG
>NW_015505837.1:176593-178597 GCF_001515645.1 Sinocyclocheilus grahami
ATCACAATTCTGAAAACAAAATAACAAATTACAAACGCAAATGCAAGTCTAAAAAACAAAATAACAATTCAGAAAGCACAACAACAATTCAGAAAACATTATAACAAGTCAGAAAACACAATGACAAATTCGAAAACAAAATAACAAGTCAGAAAACACAACGACAAATCAGACAAACCGGAAGAGGTAGGTATAGTTTGAGACAGCGCCATTGGGGGATTACTCACCGCTGATTGGACGAGATATCTGTCAGTCAAAAAATACGGAGTGTCTATTTACATTTAGTTAAAAGTGACCATAAATCATCAGCTGCAGTGGTGCAGATTGATAAGCGCGTGTCATTGGCTTTTTGACGCGATCGACCCGGGTTCGATCCCACCTTTTGCCGAACTTTTTTTTCTCCCTTTTCAAATCTCGTATCACATCATAAAGGCATTTATTTTCAATAAAAATTAAGGAAATAATCAAAAAGTTGAAAATAAAGTATCGGGTAGGGTTAGGGTAGGTGTAGGGAGGGCTTTATTGTACCAATAAGGTGGCATCCATTTAATAATTAAAATGATAATTTACACTCAATGCATTATTATTGCATACTGTTTTATAATGTACTACAATGCTGAAGTGCAGATAATTGCCACTATTTGCAACAAGTAGAATACTTGATAGTAGAAATCCTGCTATTTTAACAGTGTAACTAGGTATTTGCACTTAGTGTAAATAGCATATTGCTAAAAAATACTGCTATTTTCACTTAGTGCAAATAGAATCCATTGCTAAAACGAGATTTGAAAAGGGAGAAAAAAAAAGTTCGGCAAAAAGTGGGATCGAACCCGGGTTGATCGCGTCAAAAAGCCAAGGGCAAGCACTTATCCATCTACACCACTGGAGCTGATGTTTAATGGTCACGTTTAACTAAATGTAAATAGACACCCCGTATTTTTTATTCCATAGTAAAAAAAAAGTTCGGCAAAAAGTGGGATCGAACCCGGGTTGATCGCGTCAAAAAGCCAAGGGCAAGCACTTATCCATCTACACCACTGGAGCTGATGTTTAATGGTCACGTTTAACTAAATGTAAATAGACACCCCGTATTTTTTATTCCATAGTAAGGGCAATTCATACAATACATTTAAACTGAGCTACTTTAATACCATCTCCGAACTTTCTACCATGACTCTGCTGTTCTTTAGCTGGTTCTTCCCTGTACACGTTGATTGACAGATGTCTCGTCCAGTCAGCGGTGAGTAATCCCAAACCAATGGAGCTGTCTCAAACTATACCTACCTCTTCCAGTTTGTCTGATTTGTCGTTGTGTTTTCTGACTTGTTAATTTGTTTTCGGATTTGTCATTGTGTTTTCTGACTTGTTATAATGTTTTCTGAATTGTTGTTGTGCTTTCTGAATTATTTTGTTTTTTAGACTTGCATTTGCGTTTGTAATTTGTTATTTTGTTTTCAGAATTGTGATTTGCTTTGCACTTTACGGCCACCATACTACCCCAACTGTTGGGTTAAATTTTGGTTACATTTTTAAATGAGCTTTTTAACCCAACAGTTGGGTTAGTCCATATTTGACCCAACATTGGGTTGAAACAACCCAGCATTTTTTAGAGTGTAGAATGGAAAATTATACATATATTTTTTGAAAACCATTTTAGAGTAGTTCAACTATAACTATACATTTTGCAGCAATGAGATTATTTCCTATGATATCATTCCTGGCTTCACCACACAGATGGGACAGAGAGAGAAAGTGTTTCTGTAATACACCGCACTGTTAGTGTGGCCTCCCCTGACTTTATGGAAAGCAGATTGAGTTTTTGTGTTATTTGTGCAACTCCATATGGTCAGAATAAAGTGAGATCAGTGAGTTTCTTTAATCTGGCTGTATGTAAGGAATAAAATGTATTTACTCAGTATATGATCAAAATATTTGCACTAGTTGCAAATATTTATATATATATATATATATATATATATATATATATATATATATATATATGAT